>NW_016158106.1:157333-162916 GCF_001687245.7 Rhagoletis zephyria | reverse complement strand
CATTGATCCATCCTGTGCCAGGCCCAGTAATCAGCGGTTGTGCTGCTAAATTGGGCGAGCCCTCCAAAAGCTGCTATTTAATCGATGGTTTTGTATGCNAAAAACAACATTTGCCTGTATTTTGTTGTTGCTTCTGGTATCGAAGATACCAAAAACTGTTCTGATTTGTTTCTTCTACATAAAAGCGTGCCATGCGAAATACGAAAAAGATAAAAAATTTAAATTGAAAAAATGAAAGTTGTTGCAACTTTCTTTCTTAGTAAATTGGTTCGCTCCTCGAAGCATTGATCCATCCTGTGCCAGGCCCAGTAATCAGCGGTTGTGCTGCTAAATTGGGCGAGCCCTCCAAAAGCTGCTATTTAATCGATGGTTTTGTATGCAAAATGTTTCACATGCAAATAGATTTTAACAATTTAGAATTTTTGTGAGAAGAAATTAAAAATATTTAACATTTTCGAGAACAAATAATTTGAAAAAAATCAAATCAGCTGCTATACTGATAATGCCTCTTCAGTGTGCCTTGGTTTAATTGTATTTTTGGAATAAACAAAGTTCTTTTTCCTTCTTTCAGTAAACTGTTTTTTTTTTACAAATAATATAAATAAGCAATGGGAAATAAGGCAAAATTTGTTTTATTTCCAACCTTTGTTGGAAATAAAGCAAAACTCAGATTTATTTATGGTCATCGCAAAGGCCAGACGCACGGGAAATTGTAGACGTTTAAAATCGAAAGGTAAATCCGTTGCAATCATCGGCATACGCGGGATTAAGACATCCTCTTCTTTGTATTTTCTCTTTATGATTGTTGCCTCAATGACGTTTTTCATTATCTTTTTCACAGCCAGTCTTGTTCCATTGCACAGTCGAAGTTGATTAATGTTAAGCAGCATGATGACAACTGATCCTACTTTTAACTGCAAATTATTAGGTGGTAGTCCAGGCAATTCCAGTGAATTTAAAAACTCCATGGGATAGTTGACTACGTCATCCTGGTTTATAACGATGTCGACTGATTTGAAGGAAACCAACTGTCCCGGAAGAAAATTCTAATGGTCGCATTGGGATTATCGACATCTTTATTTTTCGCCGCCAATATTGCTCGTTCACCCAGCCAATTACGGTTATTGAACTGTTGCGCTATATCTGGAAAAACACGTATAATAAGCTCCTCTTTTGAGTCTGTGATGTGACAGAAATTTGTGGGTAATGTGATGAATCCGGTCGAGGTGTCTACTGCGACTTTACCATTTCCAATGTCTAACAACTGCTTCAAAAACATATTTGCAGTTTCAAAAATACTCGCATGTTAGTTGTTAATTGGAGTACATATCTTTACGTGCCGTCACAAATTTGATGATTTTAGGCATGCGTTTAGTTCATCAGCAACAGTTGATCGGGGAATAACTGGAGGAGTCTGACGAAAATCACCTGACAACAGAATCATGGCCCCACCAAAAATATTTTGGTTGTCACGAAGATCTTTCAACGTTCTGTCCAGTGCATCCAGTGACCTCTAATGGGCCATTGTGCATTCGTCCCAAACAATAAATTTGCATACCTGTAGGATCTTGGCCATTGCGCTTTTTTTGGAGATTTAGCAAATTGGCAATTTTACTTTGCCTCCAGCACAACATAATCCAGTACATTCGCCACTGTATTTTAACGCCTTACAATATTTACAAATTATTGTCATTTGCCCAATTGTTACCGATTTGTCGGCACAATAATTTATTGCCGGATTATAGTGGAATGCAGGTCGTTCCAGGGTCACAGGAGCACTGCGTCTGCGGGATCTCCCAACTTCATTATGTCGTGCTCGCTGTTGTTGTGTTTGATGTGCACGAACTCGTTGCATCCTAAGCCTATCTACTTCATTGTCACTCACTAAAGAACGCAATTCTGACATAGCAATACGACTATTTTCTCGATCTGTCTTTCTCTGGTCATCAGTGCGGTTAGCACGTGAGGTAGCTCTTCGCACGTTTGATTGACTGCGACGACCTAAATCAGGTCGTGTTCTCCTCGGCATCGTAAAAGAAAGTAAGAAAGGTTCTCGCGCACTAAGAGGCGGTAACCGTCACTCACATAGATAGAAGGATGCCTCTTTGTTATAAGAGGAATCGGTCGACATAAAGGATCGATCTATTTGTTGGTTGTCAAATGACAAATATTATGGTTGCGTTCATAAATTTAATTTGTGACAAAACTTAAGATTTATCTATGTATCTACATAAAAATAATCTGATAGATAGTAAAGAGCTGAAGTTAGCCAAAATTAAGTTTATTTTTTACCTCCTGAGAATTAATACAGTCAGTCAATAAAGTTTGGGTACAGCGATTTTTTACAATACTGGCAACTATTTTCCAAATATTATATTTTTCGATAATTTTTTATAAAAATATGGTTAATTCTACAATAAAAACCCCAAAAATCAGTGTTCCAAACCTTGTGCAAAATTCAGAAAATTCTGCAAAATTTCCTTCAAATATTGCACTTTTTATTTACGCTCTCTAGAAAAAAGTTGAGTATGCAGTTTTTTAGCCCATTCAATTTTAGTATAATAAAGTGCAAGTTGGAGGCAGCTAGGACTTACCATAGATCTTTAACACTTTTTTTTTGTTAAGGGTGTCGCTCATTTTCTCCATATAAAATAATGTTTGATAATTTTTTTTATATGGAAAAAATGTGCGACACCTTCAACAAAAAAAGTTCCCAAAAAGCAATGGTAAGTCCTAGCTTCCTCATACTTGCACTTTATTATACTAAAATTGAATGGGCTAAAAAACTGCATACTCAACTTTTTTCTAGAGAGCGTAAAGAAAAAGTGCAATGTTTGAATGAAATTTTGCAGAATTTTCTTTAATTTTGCACAAGGTTTGGAACTTTGATTTTTCAAGTTTTTGTTGTAGAATTAACCATATTTTTATAAAAAATTGGCGAAAAATAAAATATTTAAAAAATAGTTGCCCGCTCTAAACATTGATGTTAATTGATAACATCGGTGTTTTTTGCAAACTTCGCGACGTCCTAACGGGAAGAAATTATTAAATTCGAGAAATAGATGTAACGGTGTTATAAATACCGCAAAATCAATTTTAAAACATCGATGTTTTATTGTCCAACATCGATGATCATCGAAAATCAATGATAATCGACCATCCATCGACTATTTCTAAGGAAAAACAAAGTTGTTGTTTTTATGTATGTATTTTGGAACGAATTTCCGTTATCCCTTGTCAAATTTGGTTTGGAGACAAACCGGTTTCGGTGTTGTGCCATCTTCAGGGTCATTTTTCGTTCTGCATAATTTATGTTGGTTGCTCGTATTTATACTCCTTGTTAACTACCTCTTTCTTTTGTTATGTACGTCTTTTTAGTTTTGCAGTGTTTGCGGTGCTCAATAGGTAGATGAATTGTTTTGGCTCGTTTTTGACGGCAGGTAGAAGTCCGTGATTTTTACCCTCTTTGTTTTTGCAGTTAGTGTATTCCCTTCCATGTCTGTCCTTAACATTTTGTTGTTGTCATTTTTCTTCTCTTTCTCTTCAGTAGTTTTAGAGGTTCAAACAGTACGTCCAATACAGTATTTATTTGCTCATTTATTATTTGTCCTTTGAAGGTCTTCTGTTTATATATTTCCATATTTTCTAATATATTCAATCTTTGTCCTTAATGTTGTACACGGGGAAGTTCAGTTGTTTGTCCAATCTTCATTGGTGTGCATTTATTTTTGATCATGTGATTCGCGAAGTTCGATTCTATTGCAGCCTCTGGTTTTCGTTTTTATACCCGAGCGCACTTGTGCACAAGGGTATATTAATTTTATTCCCATAACGGTTGTTTGTAACAGCCAAATGACAAATGTATACATAAATGCTCAGAATGTCATGTCTGTCTGTCCGTCCGTCCGTGTACACGATAACTCGAGCAAAAATTGAGATATCTGAACGAAATTTGGTACGTAGGTTTCCGTTAATCCAGAGTAGGTTGGTATTGAAAATGAGCGAAATCGGACTGTAACCACGCCCACTTCCCATATAACGGCAATTTCCAGAAATACGAAAACTGCGATATTTTAGTAACTACTAAAGATAATTCACTCAAAATTGATATTTGCAATAATTTCAGACGAAAAATAATAATATTATAAATTTTTGGAAAATGGGCGTAGCCACGCCCACTTATGGTTACATGTGTATATCTTGGTAACCGCTGCAGCAATTTCTTCCAAACTCGGCACAGTTGTTGGCCTTGGTATAGCATATGAAATGGCCGAAAATTAAAAAAATCGGGCAATAACCACGCCCACATCCCATATAACGGTAATTTAGAGAAATACAAAATCTTCGATAAATCAGTAAATATTAAAGCTAATTTTTTCCAAATTGATGCTTGCAACAATTCTTTACCAAGAAATACGGCTATGGTAAAATTTTGGAAAATGGGCGTGGCACCGCACACTTATGATCACATATATGTATATCAGTAACCGTTCTACCAATTTGTACCAAACTCGGTATGGTTATTGTGCTTGCCAAATAAAAGCAAAATGTTGGAAATTATTGACATCGGACTAAATTTACGGCCGCTTTTCATATAACGGTGAATTTCAGAAATACTTGAAACTGCAATATTTCGAAATTTAACGACGCTAATTTACTCAAAATTGATACACCCCGGCTTACAATCTAGCTGTAGCTTTTGGAAAGGTGAAAAAACATATATTTAATACTTGCGTCGGGTATTTAATGTTCGGCTCCACCCGAACTTAGACTTTCTTACTTGTTTCTTATTATAATCCCTTATGTGTTCTCGATACCTTGTTCTTACATTTCTACCTGTTTGTCCTATGTAACTGTGTCGGCACTCGCAGGTTAACTTGTAAACACCCTGTTTATCTAGCGGGTCTTCCCCGCTTATTTTCTCTATGAATATATTTCCCACTGTGTTTCTTGTTTTAAATGATGTCTGAATGTCCTACTTATGAAAGAATTTGGCAAGTTTGTAAGATGTCTTTCATGTGTAAGTTAGAACTGCGCAAGTTTTTTTTTATTGTTTTCCTCTTTGCTAGTCTTTTTCGATTTTGTGTCCCTTCTTAACTTCTCCACCAGGCCCCTCCTATATTCGTTATTTTCCGCAATGGCATATATTGTATCCAGTTCCTTCTTGTAGTCTTCTTCTGTTAGAGGGGCCCTTTCAAGCCCCGTTATTAGTTGTCTNTCCAATACAGTATTTATTTGCTCATTTATTATTTGTCCTTTGAAGGTCTTCTGTTTATATATTTCCATATTTTCTAATATATTCAATCTTTGTCCTTAATGTTGTACACGGGGAAGTTCAGTTGTTTGTCCAATCTTCATTGGTGTGCATTTATTTTTGATCATGTGATTCGCGAAGTTCGATTCTATTGCAGCCTCTGGTTTTCGTTTTTACTTATTATAATCCCTTATGTGTTCTCGATACCTTGTTCTTATATTTCGCCCTGTTTGTCCTATGTAACTGTGTCGGCACTCGCAGGTTAACTTGTAAACACCCTGTTTATCTAGCGGGTCTTCCTCGCTTATTTTCTCTTTCAATATATTTCC
>NW_016158106.1:83748-157213 GCF_001687245.7 Rhagoletis zephyria | reverse complement strand
CAATAACCACGCCCACATCCCATATAACGGTAATTTAGAGAAATACAAAATCTTCGATAAATCAGTAAATATTAAAGCTAATTTTTTCCAAATTGATGCTTGCAACAATTCTTTACCAAGAAATACGGCTATGGTAAAATTTTGGAAAATGGGCGTGGCACCGCACACTTATGATCACATATATGTATATCAGTAACCGTTCTACCAATTTGTACCAAACTCGGTATGGTTATTGTGCTTGCCAAATAAAAGCAAAATGTTGGAAATTATTGACATCGGACTAAATTTACGGCCGCTTTTCATATAACGGTGAATTTCAGAAATACTTGAAACTGCAATATTTCGAAATTTAACGACGCTAATTTACTCAAAATTGATACACCCCGGCTTACAATCTAGCGGTAGCTTTTGGAAAGGTGAAAAAACATATATTTAATACTTGCGTCGGGTATTTAATGTTCGGCTCCACCCGAACTTAGACTTTCTTACTTGTTTCTTATTATAATCCCTTATGTGTTCTCGATACCTTGTTCTTATATTTCGCCCTGTTTGTCCTATGTAACTGTGTCGGCACTCGCAGGTTAACTTGTAAACACCCTGTTTATCTAGCGGGTCTTCCTCGCTTATTTTCTCTTTCAATATATTTCCCACTGTGTTCCTTGTTTTAAATGATGTCTGAATGTCGTACTTATGAAAGAATTTGGCAAGTTTGTAAGATGTCTTTCCTGTGTAAGTTAGAGCTGCCCAAGTTTTTTTATTGTTTTCCTCTTTGCTAGTCTTTTTCGATTTTGTGTCCCTTCTTAACTTCTCCACCAGGCCCCTCCTATATTCGTTATTTTCCGCAATGGCATATATTGTATCCAGTTCCTTCTTGTAGTCTTCTTCTGTTAGAGGGGCCCTTTCAAGCCCCGTTATTAGTTGTCTAAATGCTGCATTTTTGTGTGTNACACTTATGATCACATATATGTATATCAGTAACCGTTCTACCAATTTGTACCAAACTCGGTATGGTTATTGTGCTTGCCAAATAAAAGCAAAATGTTGGAAATTATTGACATCGGACTAAATTTACGGCCGCTTTTCATATAACGGTGAATTTCAGAAATACTTGAAACTGCAATATTTCGAAATTTAACGACGCTAATTTACTCAAAATGGATACA
Source organism: Rhagoletis zephyria (assembly GCF_001687245.7). Classification (NCBI taxonomy): domain Eukaryota; kingdom Metazoa; phylum Arthropoda; class Insecta; order Diptera; family Tephritidae; genus Rhagoletis; species Rhagoletis zephyria. Next base: position 156,050 of record NW_016158106.1, on the reverse strand, counting down.
CCCCGGCTTACAATCTAGCTGTAGCTTTTGGAAAGGTGAAAAAACATATATTTAATACTTGCGTCGGGTATTTAATGTTCGGCTCCACCCGAACTTAGACTTTCTTACTTGTTTCTTATTATAATCCCTTATGTGTTCTCGATACCTTGTTCTTATATTTCGCCCTGTTTGTCCTATGTAACTGTGTCGGCACTCACAGGTTAACTTGTAAACACCCTGTTTATCTAGCGGGTCTTCCTCGCTTATTTTCTCTTTCAATATATTTCCCACTGTGTTCCTTGTTTTAAATGATGTCTGAATGTCGTACTTATGAAAGAATTTGGCAAGTTTGTAAGATGTCTTTCCTGTGTAAGTTAGAGCTGCCCAAGTTTTTTTATTGTTTTCCTCTTTGCTAGTCTTTTTCGATTTTGTGTCCTTTCTTAACTTCTCCACCAGGCCTCTCCTATATCCGTTATTTTCCGCAATGGCATATATTGTATCCAGTTCCTTCTTGTAGCATTCTTCTGTTAGAGGGGTCCTTTCAAGCCTCGTTATTAGTTGTCTAAATGCTGCATTTTTGTGTTGCTGTGGGTGGTTTGAGCTATTGTGTATAATTGTGTCTGTGGCTGTTGGTTTTCTGTATATTTCGAACTCTATCTTGTTCGTGGTATCGTTTATTTTAATTGTTAAATCCAGATAGTTAATCTTTCTTTCCTCTTCCGTTTCCATGGTGAATTTTATATTCTGGTGTTGTTTGTTGAGATAGTCTAGTATCTGTTTCTCTTTGTTTCCCTCTATTAGACATATTACATCATCGACATATCCCGCGTAGAATTTTACTCCTAGGTTGGTCGATAGGGTTTTCATGCATTTCTCTTCCAGTGTTTGCATGAATACTTCCATGTGTATTGCTGACGTCGGATTTTGACAGTTAAATAATGGAGTCCTCAACTTCTATACNCGTTTTTATACCCGAGCGCACTTGTGCACAAGGGTATATTAATTTTATTCCCATAACGGTTGTTTGTAACAGCCAAATGACAAATGTATACATAAATGCTCAGAATGTCATGTCTGTCTGTCCGTCCGTCCGTGTACACGATAACTCGAGCAAAAATTGAGATATCTGAACGAAATTTGGTACGTAGGTTTCCGTTAATCCAAGGTAGGTTGGTATTGAAAATGGGCGAAATCGGACTGTANTTACTTGTTTCTTATTATAATCCCTTATGTGTTCTCGATACCTTGTTCTTACATTTCTACCTGTTTGTCCTATGTAACTGTGTCGGCACTCACAGGTTAACTTGTAAACACCCTGTTTATCTAGCGGGTCTTCCTCGCTTATTTTCTCTTTCAATATATTTCCCACTGTGTTCCTTGTTTTAAATGATGTCTGAATGTCGTACTTATGAAAGAATTTGGCAAGTTTGTAAGATGTCTTTCCTGTGTAAGTTAGAGCTGCCCAAGTTTTTTTATTGTTTTCCTCTTTGCTAGTCTTTTTCGATTTTGTGTCCTTTCTTAACTTCTCCACCAGGCCTCTCCTATATCCGTTATTTTCCGCAATGGCATATATTGTATCCAGTTCCTTCTTGTAGCATTCTTCTGTTAGAGGGGTCCTTTCAAGCCTCGTTATTAGTTGTTTAAATGCTGCATTTTTGTGTTGCTGTGGGTGGTTTGAGCTATTGTGTATAATTGTGTCTGTGGCTGTTGGTTTTCTGTATATTTCGAACTCTATCTTGTTCGTGGTATCGTTTATTTTAATTGTTAAATCCAGATAGTTAATCTTTCTTTCCTCTTCCGTTTCCATGGTGAATTTTATATTCTGGTGTTGTTTGTTGAGATAGTCTAGTCTGTTTCTCTTTGTTGCCCTCTATTAGACATATTACATCATCGACATATCCCGCGTAGAATTTTACTCCTAGGTTGGTCGATAGGGTTTTCATGCATTTCTCTTCCAGTGTTTGCATGAATACTTCCATGTGTATTGCTGACGTCGGATTTTGACAGTTAAATAATGGAGTCCTCAACTTCTATACATTACATCTAGGCCTAACGGCAGTATTATGTACAAATTGCATACGATTCCATACCGCCAAAAGAAAATTTAAATCGTGTATAAAAACAGCTATGTGTTTTAAAGCGGCGCAAATGCTGATCATGTCGTAATTAGTCAAAAAAATGGTTTAGAAATGTCCCGATTTTTGTCCACAGAAATCTGGGATGTGAGAAATTGGTGGAGCGGTTACCAAGGTATACACATGTAATCATAAGTGGACGTGGCTTCGCCCATTTTAAAGAAATTTATAATATTCTTATTTTTAGTCTAAAAATGATTGCAAATATAAATTTTGAGTGAATAAGCTTCAGTAGTTACTAAAATATCCATATTTCCATAGTTCTGAAAACTACCGTTTTATGGGAGATAGGCGTGGTTATTGTCCGATATCTAAATTTTTACTCGAATTATCGTGTGCACAGACGAACAGACGGACGACAGTCACCGCTTAATCGATTTCGTTTTTCATTCTGATCATTTATGTATACATTTGTCTATATCCATATCGATTCGTTCTGGCTGTTACAAACAACCGTTTTGTGAACAAACTTTTGATACTCTTGTGTACAAGTGCGCTCGAGTATAAAAAGGTATTATTTTTGCATGTTATGTATCCAATTATTATTTACATGAGAACTAGTAGTACCCGGGTACCCAAGCCATGAAAACTAATAATAAAAAATTATTTTCCTAAAAAACACATCCTTATGAAATTATATTTAAATTTAGATTTTCTCCATTTTGTAGAAAATTAATAGTTTTAGGATGTCACCAAATTTTAACTCGTTACTGTCAGTAGTTTATTAAAAAGTTGCACATGAATATGCAAAAGGTACCCGGGTACCAATCTATGAACAGGACGATTAAGATGTGCTGGGATAGGGCTGTGATGCGTTTTTGTTTTCTTATATCGGTTTCATGTTCGGCTATGCGAACACCTAACGGTGCGTTTACATAAGACAATTTGAGACAACCCAGCAAGAACAGTGACGATCACTTTCCTAGTGACTTCACCGTCACGCCTGCCCGCTAAGTTTGGCACGTTTTGCTATCACATTCTTAATAGTGAATCAACCCAGCAAACATTTGGAGTCATAAATGAGTNTGCAAATTTTATGGTGTTACTAACACACCTGTAATAATTTTTGATTGGAGTGCCATCTATTGTTTTTTCTTGCGAGCTATCTTTCGCATATGAGTAAGTAGTCAAGCTAATCGTTTCACATATGAGCAAGCAGGCAAACTATTTGGTTTGAAAAGTCACACGTACACAAAACTTCTNTCTTATTGGCCTCATATACGGCTCATTTTGGACTCTTTTAAAACAAGTTTAGGCCTCATATATGACTCTTTCTGAGACCCTTATCGGCCTCATAAATTGCTACATTCGGACTCTTATTTTAGGTTGCTCTTTGAGTCTTATTCAACTCACTATATTTGCAAAGGCATTCCGCAAAAAGTCCTTGCAAATAACATACATACATACTTACATGCATATACACATTCCAACATGCATTCAATAGCAGCAGCTGAAGCTAAATTTTGTTCATTTTTTGTTTTCTAATTATTTTCAATTTCTGTATAAACAAGTTTAGATATAAATTTCAAATCTTTATTGTTTTTATATTGGCACAAGGTGCTGGCTCATAACTTGGCTCATATATGAATCCTAAAAGATTCATATAAGAGTAAAAAATTTTTTGTTTTTGAAACTCATATTTCTTACCTACCTAGGACACCTTTCGGACTCATATATTCTGAACGCTCAGAATATGTTTGCGGGGAAAAATGCTCCCAGAAGTTTGTGTACGTGTGATTTTTCAAACCAAATAGTTTGCCTGCTTGCTCATATGTGAAAAGATTAGCTTGACTACTTACACATATGCGAAAGATAGCTTGCAAAAAAACAATACATGGCACTCCAATCATAAATGATTACACGTGTGTTAGTAACACCATAAAATTTGCGTTTGTGTTAGAGTTTCGGTCACGCTGGTTTTGCTGGGAAGACAATTGAGAATATGTATTAGTTGTCAAATTGTTGTGCAAAGTAGGCGTCCAGACAATACATTTTTCATCAATCGCCGTTAGTGTCGTTTGGCGTGAATTTCATTTTATTTGCTAAAATATCCAAACATAAACCACTTTTTGATAATTCTGCGTTTTTTTGCGATTTTGTCTTGCCTCTTTTTCTCAAATTAACCAAGAAAGAATTAAAGACAGTCCCAGCAAACCCAGCGTGACCGAAACTCCAACACAAATGCAAATTTTATGGTGTTACTAACACACCTGTAATAATTTTTGATTGGAGTGCCATCTATTGTTTTTTCTTGCGAGCTATCTTTCGCATATGAGTAAGTAGTCAAGCTAATCGTTTCACATATGAGCAAGCAGGCAAACTATTTGGTTTGAAAAGTCACACGTACACAAAACTTCTGGGAGCATTTTTGATTCACTATAAAGAATGTGATAGCAAAACGTGCCGAACTTAGCGGGCACGCGTGACGGTCACGTCACCAGCAAACATTGTTGGACCATGTAGTCTATGTGTGGTATATTGGAGTACTTACAAAACTGTTCCTCTGTCATGCTGTAGCGGACCAACTCTGCTCCTGCTTATTGTTACCCGATCATTGCTCGTGTGTTAACTAAATGTGATTGAAGCTGAGCATTTGAAAGCAAATTTGCATGTCTGGCTGTAGCTGAACGTGTAGAGATGCACGCTGTTAGTTGTAGCTCCCAGAATGTTCGGGTTCCAATGCCGTCAGGGGCAACATGTAATTTTTAATTTTCGTTTTTGGTTTCTATTAGTTTCGAAACAGCAANGGGAAGACAATTGAGAATATGTATTAGTTGTCAAATTGTTGTGCAAAGTAGGCGTCCAGACAATACATTTTTCATCAACCGCCGTTAGTGTCGTTTGGCGTGAATTTCATTTTATTTGCTAAAATATCCAAACATAAACCACTTTTTGATAATTCTGCGTTTTTTTGCGATTTTGTCTTGCCTCTTTTTCTCAAATTAACCAAGAAAGAATTAAAGACAGTCCCAGCAAACCCAGCGTGACCGAAACTCCAACACAAATGCAAATTTTATGGTGTTACTAACACACCTGTAATAATTTTTGATTGGAGTGCCATCTATTGTTTTTTCTTGCGAGCTATCTTTCGCATATGAGTAAGTAGTCAAGCTAATCGTTTCACATATGAGCAAGCAGGCAAACTATTTGGTTTGAAAAGTCACACGTACACAAAACTTCTGGGAGCATTTTTGATTCACTATAAAGAATGTGATAGCAAAACGTGCCGAACTTAGCGGGCACGCGTGACGGTCACGTCACCAGCAAACATTGTTGGACCATGTAGTCTATGTGTGGTATATTGGAGTACTTACAAAACTGTTCCTCTGTCATGCTGTAGCGGACCAACTCTGCTCCTGCTTATTGTTACCCGATCATTGCTCGTGTGTTAACTAAATGTGATTGAAGCTGAGCATTTGAAAGCAAATTTGCATGTCTGGCTGTAGCTGAACGTGTAGAGATGCACGCTGTTAGTTGTAGCTCCCAGAATGTTCGGGTTCCAATGCCGTCAGGGGCAACATGTAATTTTTAATTTTCGTTTTTGGTTTCTATTAGTTTCGAAACAGCAACTGTGAAGTGAAGAACAAAAGCGTGTACAAACGAAAAAATATAACAACAATGCCATTGTTAATATGTTGGGTAGTTTTGTGCTACTCTGATGTATTGCAGAGGTGGAGTATATTATCCTGCCCTGGGACATCGCAATGTTAATTAAACCATATTTTTTATATGAANCGTTTGGCGTGAATTTCATTTTATTTGCTAAAATATCCAAACATAAACCACTTTTTGATAATTCTGCGTTTTTTTGCGATTTTGTCTTGCCTCTTTTTCTCAAATTAACCAAGAAAGAATTAAAGACAGTCCCAGCAAACCCAGCGTGACCGAAACTCCAACACAAATGCAAATTTTATGGTGTTACTAACACACCTGTAATAATTTTTGATTGGAGTGCCATCTATTGTTTTTTCTTGCGAGCTATCTTTCGCATATGAGTAAGTAGTCAAGCTAATCGTTTCACATATGAGCAAGCAGGCAAACTATTTGGTTTGAAAAGTCACACGTACACAAAACTTCTGGGAGCATTTTTGATTCACTATAAAGAATGTGATAGCAAAACGTGCCGAGCTTAGCGGGCACGCGTGACGGTCACGTCACCAGCAAACATTGTTGGACCATGTAGTCTATGTGTGGTATATTGGAGTACTTACAAAACTGTTCCTCTGTCATGCTGTAGCGGACCAACTCTGCTTATTGTTACCCGATCATTGCTCGTGTGTTAACTAAATGTGATTGAAGCTGAGCATTTGAAAGCAAATTTGCATGTCTGGCTGTAGCTGAACGTGTAGAGATGCACGCTGTTAGTTGTAGCTCCCAGAATGTTCGGGTTCCAATGCCGTCAGGGGCAACATGTAATTTTTAATTTTCGTTTTTGGTTTCTATTAGTTTCGAAACAGCAACTGTGAAGTGAAGAACAAAAGCGTGTACAAACGAAAAAATATAACAACAATGCCATTGTTAATATGTTGGGTAGTTTTGTGCTACTCTGATGTATTGCAGAGGTGGAGTATATTATCCTGCCCTGGGACATCGCAATGTTAATTAAACCATATTTTTTATATGAATTGTGCACTCTAAAAAATATTTGTTTAAATTTGCGCATATTAAGATAGGTAACCAGTTTCCTCTCTTAATGAATGCAAACTTAAACACTGCTTTCTTACTTTTACTTATCATATGTGTGGCGTAGAACAAATTTCAAATTAGTTTTTTGAGTTTTAAACATTTATTGTTCACATTTTCACAGTATACACATAAAATGTTTTAAATTTACGCATATAAAGAGAGGTAACCAGTTTCCTCTCCTAGTGTGTGCAAAATTAATGTCTGTTTACTTTTACATATCAAATTTGTCACATAGCGCACACAAGGGGTGGGTTTTGGGGCTAAATTTATTATGATATAAGAAATTTTGAAAGAAAAAATTTTCTTTTCCATTTCTTGTGCGTCATTTTGTAAGAATTTTTCTTTTTTTCTTGAGAGCTCTTTAAAGTTTAACTGCGAATGAAAACATTGTCCTAAAAATATGCAATGCATACTCACTTACTGTTGCTTTTTACACTTTACAGCCTAAAAAAGTTTACCTCTGATATGTACTTAATAAGCATTCGAAGATTTAATTTGCTAACTTCGAATTCGTTCCACCAAAATGAGCTACATGATAAAAATACAAGTTCAGTTAAATTTTCGTTATTCGAATTATTAAAAAATGAGAAACCAGAAATCGACGAAAATTAATAAAAAAGGTTAAAAATTTCGTGAAATTATTTAATTTATTTATATTAAAATTCTTTTGTAAAATTTTGTATTACTTTTGAAAGTTGAGTGCATCTTTAACCGTTAATTTTTTCATGATTTAATGATCGGATCTAAACCAAATTACGAGACGACCCTTAAGGTACCATCTTTCCGGTAAAAAAAATAATTATTGGAATCGGTTCACGCAGTGCAAAGTTATGCGGTGGAATAAATAAAAGAAGTAAAAATACTCCGAAGAATTGATAACCTCCCCTTTTTTGAAGCCGATTAAAAATGTCTGAGTTCTTTGTAAATTGTATGTATGTAAATAAAATGCAATTGATGATACTTTAAAAAGTTTATTTATTTATTTCATACTGTAAATAAAACTTTCATAAATGTATTTTCAAGAGCGAATTTTCAGTATTTGCTGATGATATATATTTAGAAGTATAAACCCTGCCCCCCCCAAAAATATATTCCTGCGTGCGCCCCTGGCACTTAGTATTTATTATTTGTAAAAAATATATTTTTGCTTTCAAAATGTGTGTAATTTTAAACATTTCATGTGTATATTTTAAACAACTCGTATTCAAAATCAAATCTTGAACATCTTGTGCGTATACTTGAACAGATACTGGTTGAAAAATAAACACTTTTCAGTAGGAGTTTTACATGCACTTTTTAGAGTATGCTTAATTTTGGGGTACTCCTTGGTCCTTTGGGGATTACTCTTTACATGCATGCATGGAGTAGTCGCAATTTTTGCAGGGCCTTGCTGGGAGTGACGAAGACAATGAGAGAAGTGTGTATTGCTATTGTCTTGGCAAAATTGTATTATGTAAATTCCGTGTAACGGGCGTTTTGTTACCCTAATGTACACTTTACCACAGTTTTCGTTCTGATGTAATGCAGAGGTGCCCTTAATTTTATTTCGTAAACAACGTTGTCTTGTTGCTGTATGTCTAGTGGGCTTTTTGTTTTTGTTTAGATTTTAGCTAACTGCGGTCCCTAAATTGGCTGGTGAAACGAAAAATTCGAAAATTAAAGTAATTTTCATTGTATGGGCCAAATTCCTATGAATTTTGTTTGCTGGGTTGGAGCTGCTTCGGCCGATGGAGTAAAAGGCGAAATGCTTATATTTTTCCCTTGTCCATCCTACGCGTTTCGACACTCTCGTGTCATCTTCATTCATTCATTCTTCATTCGTTCTTCATGTTTATTGTTTTTCGTTTAAATAAAACAGACTCCCTGAAGATGACACGAGAGTGTCGAAACGCGTAGGAGGGACAGGGGAAAAATATAAGCATTTCGCCTTTTACTCCATCGGCCGAAGCAGCTCCAACCCAGCAAATAAAGTAATTTTCACTTAAATGAATCTGATGAAACGAAGCGTAAGTCAAATTCAGTGACACTTGTCGACAAATAAGTGAAAACACGTTTTCAAATGGAACTAAAAAACGGTTTATCGATTGACTTAGATCAGAATAGGTTTTCAGTCGTGTAGATGTGCTGTTAAATTGACCTGATCTGTCCGTTATTGGCCCATAATATACTCGGGAAAGATATGGGAAAAGGAGATAAAATTGTGTCAAAATATACTGCCAAAATTTGTTGACAAAAGTCTAAAGCTACACGAGTCGATTTTCCTGGCGATACATGTCCACAGAAAACAAAAGGTGAACGAATGGAATTTTCAGTCTGTTTAAATTGTGATATTATTCACGGTGATTTCGTTTATTCCAAGAAATGTTGCCCTTTCACAGTGCAAAATGTGTTTGATGTTACACTCAACCCTGTAAAAGTGTATGTCATAGCCTTCTTCTCCTTGTCAAGCTCAAGCATTTCGTAATATTATCGTTTAAGCAACCATCTGATTTTCTAGGTAACCATCTCCCCTGACATTTGTGTGTGTGACATTTAAAGAAACGGACACAAAATTTTCTCACCGTTTGCCTTTATTTTAGAATCGAACGCGAAAAGAGAAATGGGCAATGAAAAGGCGAAATTTTTTGTTAGAAACAAACAAACCGTTATACATTATTTATTCATCTTTCCTATGAATAAATTTAGATCCACTTAAAAACTTATTGCACTTGTTTACTTCACTAATGGTTGTTTTGAATTCTCAAATACACTAGCAGATAATCAGAGTTCCATCGAGAAAAAATCGTCTGGTAAAGGGTAATTCGACGAATATAAAGTTTATAAATATTCTACCACACTGTTTTTACAAATTTTTATTAATAATCTACCACTAATTTGGTTTCTGAAGTGGCAACACCGCTTATGGCACTTCTCATTTGACGATGTAGATCACGTTCCCTGTCTCAGTCGTTCTTTTTATTCTTCCTGAGTTCTTTCGGCACGAATCGCCAATCGCCACTGTGTAAGCCAATGTTTAATTTTCTGACAGCGGCATAATCTTCCCAGAACACTAAAAGTTCAACATCAAAGAACTCGAATTGCCTTATTCGAAGCAATCGAGCAAATGTTTTTATTTGTCGATTTTTTTAAATCCAAATTCCATAATTGGTCAACAACCAACTGGCAAACAAATACAACAACAGAAAGTAGCTCAAATTGGACCATCCATCCTCCTTGGTATATACTAGAGAGCTGCACGATTGCATAAAAAGGTAACATGTTAATAACACTGGATCGCAAATTTTAGTTTGGTTTTTGTTCTCCAGACGCCACTATCCAATTTCTACGGAGCAATTCTACATAGGAATGGGATAGTGGCATACACAGAACATTTTTGCTGTAAACCAGTATAATTGGCGATACCAATGTGTTACTTAACTTCAAATTTAGCATCGCAGAATCGCCACATCGTTGGTATCGTCAAGATAGTAACATGGTAGTAACATTCCGTTTTTTTTATGAAATCGTTAAGATAGTAAGCAGAAAGAGTGCAAACATTTAGTCTGTTCCAATAGCAGTCCAGTTTACAGGATTTGTCAGAACTTACAGGAAGTCGTTCCTATTGACATAAAATCTGTAAGTGGGAACACTTTTGAGAGAGTCACTGAGCAACTGTTCCTAGTCAGAAGTTACAGGATTTAGTCCGGAGCTTTTTTTCCTGTAAGTTCATGAAAAGTGTCAAACGATCAGCTGATTTGCCCGTGCAAACAAAAACAGAAAGTCTAAGCAAATAACCTTATATTTGTAAAAATACGGAAGTAAACAACGATGTATTTGAATATGTATAGATTTTAATAATTAGTTAGTGATATTTCAGCCAAATCAGTGTTGTACAAATGACATGTAAACAAACCCACTGACGTTTTTACAGGAAATAGTGCTCTTAGCGTCCTCGTGCACTTCTGCATCTATTCTCCTTTTACTCTCACTTGAGAGAGTAAAATTGTAGTTTAACAGTTCCACAGGTTTTAGTCCGAAGTTCAAAGGAACAGACTAATTGCATGTACGTACATATACAAAGCGAGAGCGTGCGGCAGCTGAGCTGGTCATTGTTCGGACTACTAAAATACGATTTAGGAGTAAATCACTCTTAAAATCAGGAAAAACTAAATTCCCGTAGTAGATTTGTTTTTTTATTATCGCATTTATCAAAAAATTTCCGAAATTTCCAATTGCAAGTTATTAGAAATTTTCACTAATAATTCCTTTAACTGGAAAAAGCGTCAATAACTCTCTCTTGAAACCTTAGCTGAGTTGCATGAAATAGGAGATCATTTTAAGGATAATTTGTTACGTACTACATATGCCAGTATGTAGTTAGAAGAAGAGCAAAATTAAAATTATAGAGTAAAATTAAATATTAAATCGAATAAAATTAAAAAAATAAATAAAATAAAATAAAAAATAATAATTTTTTGGCGTTCGCTCCAACTGAGGATCGAACCTGGCACCTACAGACTTGTAGCACTCACTACTCGGCGACCGTGGACGCGAAACTCGATTGCTTTGTTTGCTTACTTATACAAAAGGCAACAGCTGGCCGTTTCTACCAGTGTTGTCGTCGAAAATTCCCCTGATCCGAGTTAATTCCCAAAAATTTCCTGCATTTGTTCGGCTCCTTATGCGCATTTGAAAGAGGAAAATGCATGAGTTAATGCAGATAAAAGATGTTTATGCAGATAAGCGAGCCCGTTTATAACCCGTATTAATCAACCATGATCGGAGTAAAACCGGATTGCTGAATCTACTTAAATTTTTTTTCAAAAATAAAGTTCACCTATTGCAGTATCTAAACCTAAAAAAACACGAAGTTATTTTGTCTCCCGTTTTAAAACTAACAGAAGCATATGGTAGGTTATTAAAAAATGCTAACCTTTTGTATTATCTACTTGCATGTAAATAAGTAAATTAGGAATTTTTATGCTCTCACCCCCTATGTTCTATATCGAAAAAAAATTTCACCCGCATTCTTTTACAGTGAAACCCGCTTAAGTACCTAGCCGGCTTATGTTCCCAACATTTTTGGGCACCGTGAATTTTTTAATGTATTCTGAAGGAAATCCCTCTTTTAAGTACCTCCCCGCTTATGTACCCAACCCGCCTAAGTACCTACATTTTTCGTACCCCTTTTACCATTTTACTTATAATTTTCCCTATTAAGTGCGTTTCTTAAATTTATTCAAACATTTACATATTTTGAAATTCAGTGGCAGCGCTACACACCTTCGGCAAATAAATTCTAAAAAAGCAACGGTAATTTTTAGCCACTTGAATCTTGCGCATTATTACACTAAATGGGCTACAAAACTGTATACTCATAAAAATTGTAACACTTCTGAAAAACAGATTTGAAATTTTGATGAATTTTTTTCTGTGTTCTGCAAAATTTTAAGCTTATATTTTAAGTTTCCATGGTATTTGAATTTGGTCCATGTATAAATATGTAGAATCAATGACTTTTTAATTTAATTCTTGTGAAAATTACATATCGTTTCTTTATCTGTTTTTTTAATAGTTTTCCTTTATGTGTAAATAATGCTACGATCAGGATTTTAAATAACGCACACTTCATTAAAAGTTCATGTTTTATTCAAGGACTTATGTATGTAAGTTAACAAGAAGATGTAACTACGTCACAAATTATGTTCGCTTAAGTACCCTCATCGAGGTAGTTAAGCGGGTTCTTTTAAGTACCCAACCCGCCTGAGCACTTCAAAAAGCTGACATTTTTCGTGAGGTACTTAAGCAGGTTTTACTGTATTTCGAAATCAAAATCAAAAAATATTTAGAGGTCGCTCAAAGCGCTCAAAGTTGTCCATGTATTTTGTATGAGAAAAAAAATAACTTTTCGTGGAAATGGTATTGAATTCTTGAAAATCAATATTTTTCGGTAGGAAGACATTTCCACGAAAAGTTTTTTTTCTTATATAAAATACATGGCCGCTTTGAGCGGCCACTAAATAATTTTTGATTTCAAAATAAAAAAATAGGGGTATACTTTATAGAACAATCCTAGGGGTGATAGCATTAAAATTTCGACTTTACTTATTTTGGACCACCCTAATGTATGTACATCTATGTATGTAAATATATGTATGTAAACGAATAATGTATACAAAATTTACGGAATTTTATATTTTACTACGATTTACTCCGATTTAGGCACGCCGGACTTCTAAAAGCCTAATTATGGCAACTTAACTTAACTCAACGGAACTTAGAACTTAGATAATCAAAATGAAACAGATTTCGACATGACATTAAAAAAACAAAAAAATGTCAGTTGCGTTTGCCCATTTTAGGTAGAATTTATTCGTCCGCTTTATGCATACGAAGCGTCTGGATATGAAGAACTTTGAGAACAAGCGAAACAAGAAGCTAAAAAGAAAGGAGGTAAACTCGTCAGATATTCAACATGTTAGAAAAACCGTTTCGTTATCAATTTTCGACTACTAATGACAGAAAACTTAACCTTTTTCATAGCAAAAATCTGCTTAAAATTAGAGGACTGTCTGCATTGACGTTCATTAAAATACCAGGACAATTTAAGTATGGACCAGGACACCAGGACGACGTGTCTAAATCAGGAAAAACCCTGTAAAACCAGGACATCTGGTAGCCCTAATGTACATACATTAGTGCTTATATATGAACTTGCAAACTTCCATGTACATGTACCCACGTATGTAAGTAGATATATAACAGCGTAGCAAACAGCCAAACAATGCGCAAACGGAGTATAAACAATAGTGAAGGGTGCAATAACCAGCGTTTTTCCCCTACCAATTTTCTTCCTAAATCCGACCAAAATCGTTTACAACCTACCTCATAAATTTCAATTACAAAAAAGCATTCAGAAAGCTTACGATTAAATGTTTCGAATAAAAAACATTTACGTACATACATATATGTATATACTTTGTACATTTTAAAACAAACAAGAAATAAATAAATGCAGATACAGTCTTAGGCACAGAGATGAGATCATTTAACATTTTTTGGTTGTATGAATTATGTACATACATATGTACATGTTATGTACCAATAAGTTTAATTTCTTAAAAGTGATTTTAAATCATTTAATTACAAATGCAAATCTTTAGCAGCTGACCACACATAGTGCGGGCCATTTTTGTTTACATCATAGCATTAGGCTATTGACACTGGCAATCTAAAGTTTAATTCTTAGTTTAGTTTTTATCAAAGAAAGCGTTGAAAATTTGCGTTCTACAGCCGCAGAGCTAGGTGGTAATGAAATTATATTAAACACTAAATTGGCGAGATGACTGAAGCTATTTTCATTCATTCCATTCATTTTTAATAGAATAAACTTTTTCCCAAAACATATCTATATTCAGATCGCTGGAAATATCAAGCACACTTACCCTCAGTAAATTTCACTGCATGGTTATTTTAACAAGATCGCAATCTGCGAGATGAGGAAACTTAACAAATGAGGTAAAATTGGTAAATCTCCTTTAGAAACTACCTTAGCTGGTGTCATTATTTGTAAAAGTTTTATATCTTCACACTTGAAATCAAATTTTAAATTTATTTGGTCCAAAAACTCTATGTAAAACTTCAATATGTTGGTTTTAACTTCAAGGATTCCAGAACAATTGACATTACTTTTCATAGACATTTCAGCTTTCGTTCCAACAAAATTGTCAGATATTTTGACATGATTATTTTCAGTTTTGAAATCAACAAAAAATTTTCATGCCTATGGGATTTGCCACGCCATCTTTTACAAACTTATTTATATTTATCTTTTTATAAGCACCTACCATAGCTACACCTGCACTCCAAATTTCAAGTTCGTGCGACTTATGGTTCCGAGGTCATACNGCAAATCTTTAGCAGCTGACCACACATAGTGCGGGCCATTTTTGTTTACATCATAGCATTAGGCTATTGACACTGGCAATCTAAAGTTTAATTCTTAGTTTAGTTTTTATCAAAGAAAGCGTTGAAAATTTGCGTTCTACAGCCGCAGAGCTAGGTGGTAATGAAATTATATTAAACACTAAATTGGCGAGATGACTGAAGCTATTTTCATTCATTCCATTCATTTTTAATAGAATAAACTTTTTCCCAAAACATATCTATATTCAGATCGCTGGAAATATCAAGCACACTTACCCTCAGTAAATTTCACTGCATGGTTATTTTAACAAGATCGCAATCTGCGAGATGAGGAAACTTAACAAATGAGGTAAAATTGGTAAATCTCCTTTAGAAACTACCTTAGCTGGTGTCATTATTTGTAAAAGTTTTATATCTTCACACTTGAAATCAAATTTTAAATTTATTTGGTCCAAAAACTCTATGTAAAACTTCAATATGTTGGTTTTAACTTCAAGGATTCCAGAACAATTGACATTACTTTTCATAGACATTTCAGCTTTCGTTCCAACAAAATTGTCAGATATTTTGACATGATTATTTTCAGTTTTGAAATCAACAAAAAATTTTCATGCCTATGGGATTTGCCACGCCATCTTTTACAAACTTATTTATATTTATCTTTTTATAAGCACCTACCATAGCTACACCTGCACTCCAAATTTCAAGTTCGTGCGACTTATGGTTCCGAGGTCATACCTGATAAAAAATTCCACGCCTATGGGATGTGCCATGCCCCCTTTTACAAACTCGTTTATATATACCCTCCCATAAGCACGTACCATTGACATGATGCATACCAAATTTCAAGTTCGAGTGACTTATGGTTCCGAAGTTATAGCTGATAAAATATTACACGGCTATGGGATGTGCCACGCCCCCTTTTACAAACTCGTTAATATATACCCTCCTATAAGCAACTACCATTGGTATGTCTGCATACCAAATTTCAAGTTCGTGTGAGTTATGGTTCCGAAGTTATAGCTGATAAAAAATGCCACGCCTATGGGGTGTGCCACGCCCACCTTTTGCAACCTCGTTTATATATACCCTCGTATAAGCACCTACCATGGATATGTCTGCATACCAAATTTAAAGTTCGTGTAACTTATGGTTTCGAAGTTATAGCTGATAAAAAATGCCACGCCTATGGGGTGTGCCACGCCCACCTTTTGCAACCTCGTTTATATATACCCTCGTATAAGCACCTACCATGGATATGTCTGCATACCAAATTTAAAGTTCGTGTAACTTATGGTTTCGAAGTTATAGCTGATAAAAAATGCCACGCCTATGGGGTGTGCCACGCCCACCTTTTGCAACCTCGTTTATATATACCCTCGTATAAGCACCTACCATGGATATGTCTGCATACCAAATTTAAAGTTCGTGTAACTTATGGTTTCGAAGTTATAGCTGATAAAAAATTCCACGCCTATGGGAAGTGCCACGCCCCTTTTACAAACTCTATTATATATACGCGCCTATAAGCATCTACCATTGATATGTCCGCATACCCAATTTCAAGTTTGTGTGACTTATGGTTCCGTGGATATAGATTATAAAAACTCCACGCCTATGGGATGTGCCACGCCCCCTTTTACAAACTCCTTTATATATACTCTCCTATAAGCACCTACCATTGACATGTTTGCGTACCAAATTTCAAGTTCGTGGGACTTATGGTTCCGTAGATATAGCTGATAAAAAATGCCACGCCTATGGGATGTGCCACGCCCACCTTTTGCAAACTAGTTTATATATACCCTCGTATAAGCACCTACCATGGATATGTCTGCATACCAAATTTCAAGTTTGTGTAACTTATGGTTCCGAAGTTATAGCTGATAAAAAATTCAACGCCTATGGGATGTGCCACGCCCCTTTTACAAACTCGATTATATATACGCGCCTATAAGCATTTACCATTGACATGTCCGCATACCAAGTTTTAAGTTCATGTATGTGATTAAAAATTTCACGCCTATGGGAGGTGCCACGCCCCCTTGTCGGATCCCAATTTTTTCCCTATTATAGGCCCTGGTGTAATGGCAATACTCTGTCAAAATTTTGTTCGATACTGTCCGTCCGTTTAGATTGCAATCCGGCACATACATACATACATACTTTCACAAATATATAGTAGATTTCAGAAGCAGAAACTGTAATGTCACCCATGATACAAAAAACAAGGTAGTTCCATTGTCATTTTTTCGTCGCCATATTAACAACCTGACAATTAAGCAGATTGTGACATTTCGTGCTACCATACCCAATATCTAAAATCCTTCAAATTTTCTTATTAATTTTTTGTCGATTTAAAAATCTTTGTTCTTAAGCATAGTATTTTATTCCTATTTCACGTGAAAAAGCTCTTAAATTGCAAATAAAATTTCTTTCTGTGAAATAAGTGTGAAATTCCACAACATTTCCTCAGCAAAGTAGTATTCTACTCACGCTGTGAAAAAGCTTGCAACATTTTTGCAAAATGGAGCTAGCAACACAATTTTCATGACATTTTTAAATACACATGTACATAAAAGTGGTCCAAAAATGTATGTAAAAACAAATAAGGTCAGATTTTTAATGCTGCCGCCCCCTAGGATTGTTATATGCCAAGAAAAATATACCCATTTTTTTTTATTTTGAAATATAAAATAATTTAGGTAGTGCTCAAAGCGCTCAAAGTTTTCCATGTATTTTATATGGAGAAAAAACATATTTTCGTAGAAATAGTGTAGAATCCTTGAAAATCAAATTTTTCGATGGGAAAACTTTACTTATCTTCAGGAGATTCCCAATAATAATACTCAATTGTTTCTTTAACAATTTTTTCATGGTAACTATATTTTATAGGTCTTCCAAAGCCCTTAGAAAATGCAATGGGGGAACCAATAAAAAATCTTTAATCATAAAAAATGGTTAAAAAAAAACAATTGGATATTAATACTGGAAGTCTCCTGAAGAGAACCACAGTTTCCTGGTCGAAAAATATTGATTTAAAGAGTTTTATACCATTTCTACGAAAAATTGTTTTTTCTCCATATAAAATACATGGAAAACTTTGAGCGCTTTGAGCACTCCCTAAATATTTTTTGATTTCAAAATAAAAAATAGGGGTATATTTTTTCGGTATAGATCAATCCTAGGGTGTGCCAGCATTAAAACTCCGACTTTATTTTTTTGAACCACTCTAATGTACATTTTAAATTGTGTGAAAGCTGACAGATTATAGAATTCAGTAGCGGGGAAAACAAAGGGGGGTTAAGTGGTTAAACCTTACCCAAGCCGATCGTAAAACTTGCGACGCAATTTCAGCTTATGCCTGTCGGCCTTGGCATGAATGTAATCCCTCAAGGTTTAGCTTAACATGGTTCTAGGGATACACCCTGTGATCATGTTAGTTTCCAGAAGGTATCACGCCCGTTTTTCTGTACATATTTCCATTGGAAAAATGCCTCATCTCAGTATTATAGGTAAATGCTTCCAGAGGTATCTATGCGTCACCAGAATTTTAGTTTATATGGCTTATACCGCTAGCTCTCGTAGCTGGCTACGAGATCGTTTTCATATACCCTCCATTTTTCATAGATTTTGGATTGATTTCATTTACCTCTATCCCAAGTTCTACGGTGGCATGCTGTATTTTCCAATAAACCCATATTTTTCCATGAGCTCGAGATTGACTTCATATACATACATATATCCATACCAAGTTCCAGAACTCTACCATAAATACTTCCAGAGATATGCACTATGAAAAATTCGATTGTATGGGAGGTTCCACACCCCCTTTAGATATCGGTTTTATTTTAGCCTATACCCATTCTTGGAAGGTTTGTGTCCGAAATTTCAAAAAAAAATGCTATAGCCGGTGTGGGTATTGTGACTCCTCAAGGGAAATGAACTAATGATTGCAAAAAATGAAATCAAACGTCGTAGTTGACCAAAAAAGAACATAAGACTTAATTCTCTCAACTTCTCAGAATGTAGAAAAGCTAAGAAATATATAATAAGAGAGGATATATTAAAACAGCCTCCAGAACATTTACCAAAAGACGCCCCTGAACTACACAAATCAGTTTGATTGAAAATTTGTTTTTATCTATTTATTTTATAATTCACTTTTGGGTGTGTCAAAACTTCATCTGAAAACAATATGTGTTGCTGGAAAAATTTCGCGGCCCGTGGGCCACGAAGTAAATTCCATTTGCTGTTAAATAAACAAAGACAATATGTATTAAATAACACATCGAAATGTATAATTTCAGTGTCTGAGTCTCATTGTATCCGATATAGAAAACTACAGTGTGAAATAATCAGATGACATGAGGACACCTAAAAAAAAAATTTAATATGTTCACTAACATTGTATTAATATTAAAATATTGTTTTGGCAAGTTGTTATCGAATTTAATGTAAAATTTAAACGTTTTTAAGATAAGATATTAATTATTTTTAAAAGGTAAATATTAACACAAATATTTTATTTATAATCCCAAATTTAGGATATAAAATCTCCCACACCAAAAAACTTACAATTGGGTAACGCCGCTTCGATTTTTTCACAATTGAGCAATTGTCAAAAATCTGATTTTTAATCAAAAAGTTGTTTATTGAAACTACCTTCTTTTTTGTATCATGATGTCACCATTTCTCAAAATAATTTCGAGAATTTCTCGTTTCGATAATTTCGCCATTATTAAAGAAAAATTAAATAAAAATATGTATGTTCTTCCGTTACCTCAAATCTAGGTTTTTGTCTGTTAGGAAAAAGGTTCTTTCAAGCGAAGTGAATATGCACGCGTTTATTTGCTGACTGACTTCTAGTCGTTGTTTCTTTTTATTTTGTGCTTATTACTAGTACGCTACAATACGTCATATGCTACAAATACATACTTAAATATTGATCAAGTAACAGTATATAAATTCTCTCCCAGGCTTATATCCAAAACCGCCTGGTAACAGTTTAACTTTCTATTTCATATATGCGCTTTCAAAACAAACTTCCATAAAAACTTTCACTATATAATTAAGAAATGTAATGTTAAAAGTTCATTCTATTCCCATATTGCAGTCGCTGCGGTGGTCTTCGCGTACGACTTGAACGTCTTACGTCGTCACCAACGGTTGTTGTTGTTTTTATCGGCTCCGTCGTTTGTTGTTGTTCTTGCTGAGATTTCACCACTTCTGTTGAGTCAGTTTTGGTTGTTTGTAAGGATTGTTGTGTTTCTGGTAAATTCTTCATAACCGATGGTTCTGGTGAATTCTTCATAACCGAATTAGCACCCTCAGTTTCTTCTGGTGGCAATACCTCAATTAACGTGCCACGGTTTAAGTCCTCACCAACTTTTCGAATCTGATCCACGTGGTGTTTCCAGATACGACCATCGACGGGCTTTATATCGTAGTGCAAAACTCCCAAAACAGCATTAATTTTCCCGAACTGCCATTTGTTGTTCGTAAGGTAGTCTCATACGGCGACTCTATCACCCACTTTAAATTGATTGGTTGTCGAATTTCGTGTTTTATCTCAATATTGTTTTCTGGTAACAAGAGATCAAGGCATGATGAAATTTGTCGTCCGTTCATCATCATAGCCGGACTTCCCTTAGTAGCCGGGTGTATCGCACGTATGTAAGCAAGTAATATTTTCGCCAGTTCCCTCCTTAAGGTTTGCGGTTCTGCCCCAGCGGCCTTTACTTTGCTTTTTATAGTCTAGACGAATCTTTCAGCTTGCCCATTAGTAGCAGGATGGTAAGGAGCGCGTTGCTTGTGTACAATTCCATTTGACTTTAGGAAAGATTGGAATTTTTCGGAGTTGAATTGTGTTCCATGGTCGCTGACCATGACACGGGGTATGCCATATATTGAAAAAATTTCTCCGCATTCTTGTATTGTACTTTCCGTGGTCATGTTGTTCACTGCTTTTACGACCGGCCATTTGCTTAAAGCATCACCCAGTACAAATAAATATTTGCCACAAACTGGCCCCGCGTAATCAACGTGTACCCTCTCAAATATTTTACCTGGGGGCAGCCATGGATGGACCGGAACCATTCTTGGGTTAGGTCTCGTACTTTGGCAGGCTGCGCAGTCTGAAATTAGCTTTTCTATGTCATCGTCGATATGTTGCCCTCAGCAATAGGCGCGTGCAAGCATTTTCATTTTCGCCATACCAAAGTGTTCTTCCTCCAAAACCCTGTCGCGTAGCTTTTTAGGTATGTAGACACGAATGCCATGAAGCAGACATCCTTTTTGTAAGGTGAATTCAGCTTTTGGTATACTGAATCTGTCTTTTGGTTCGCAAAATCTTCCGTATTTCAAACATCCGAGTAAATTAGCAACCTCCGTATCCTTGCTTGAGGCTTCGGACAAACAATCGATTTTCACTGGTAAATTCTGGATGAACTCCATCTCGACCACGTCAACTTCTTCAATAGCTGGGTACGTGTCTGAAGAAGGCAATCGCAACAATACATCAGCATTCGCGTTCTCTTGGCTTTTCTTAACTCGTACGTCATAATTAAAAGCTTCTAAGTATATTGCGTAGTGCTGCATACGCGTAGCTGATAACGTCGGTAAGCCTTTTTGTGGTGAGAAAATTTGGGCAATCGCCTTGTTGTCAGTCACTAACGTGAATTTTGTACCAAAAAATTATTGAAAAAACCTCTTTACGCCGAAAATTACAGCATATGCCTCTCTGTCTACTTGACTATACTTTTGCTGTACTGCATTTAACGTTTGCGAAGAAAATTGTATTGACCTTTCGCTGCCATCTGCGAACGTGTGGCTTAGAATTGCACCAACCCCGGTAGGGCTTGCATCCACTGCCAATACCAAGGGTAGCTTTGGGTTGTAATGTGTTAGGATAGTATCCGACTGTATCAAAGTTTTTATTTTTTCGAAGGCTTCAACGCATCTGGCAGTAAATTTAAATGGCACGTTTTGACGTAACAGCATATTCAGTGGGTAAACAATATCGCCTAAATTTTGAACGAACCGCCCGTAATAGTTTATCAGACCTAAAACTGCACGTAATTCATCCTTTGTAGTCGGTGGTTTCATATTCTGTATCGCAAGAACTTTGTTACGTAACTTGCGAATGCCGGTTTTATCGATTTCGTAGCCGCAATATTCCATTCGGTCTCGCAAGAAGTCTGACTTCTTCAGATTGATGCGCATATTGTGCTCATTTAACCTGCGTAAAACATCTTCAATGCGTTGTAGATGTGTTTCATCATTGATCGCTGTGATTTTTATGTCGTCTAGAAATACAGTTACACCCGGCAGGTCGCTGAGGGTTAATTCCATAAATCGTTGCCACTTACTTGGTGCGCACGGTACTCCGAACATCAAACGGGTTGGTTTGTACAGCCCTTTGTGTGTACTAAGGGTAAGTAAGTGTTGATCGTCGGGATGCACTTCGGGTTGTAGGTATGCATTAGACATATCAATTTTAGAAAACTTTTCGCCGTCCGCCATGGCACTAAAAAGTTCGTCAATAGTGGGAAGCAGATGTTCGTCGACCACTAAGGCAGGTTTCAGTGTGACTTTGTAGTCACCACAAATTCTTACGGCCCCTCCGCGCTTTGGGACCGCAACAATTGGCGTAGCCCACTCCGATGTATCCACCTTCACAAGTATGCCTTCCTGCACCTGCCCTGCGATTTCGTCTTCCACTGCCTTCAGTAAAGGGAAAGGTACACGGCTTGCTTTCACGAACTTCGGTGGTACGTTGTTTTTGAGGTAAAGTTTAGCTTGATGACCAACGATTTTGCCAGTTCCTTCTGAAAACAATTGTGGAAATTTCTGCAAAATTTCGTTCAGCTTGCTGCTGACGTCAACGTTTGCGTAAATTGCATTCACACTCGAGGTTTTTTGTAGTATAGAGTACCAACCGAGTTTTATAGTACGTAGCCACTCACGGCCCCACAAAGGCTTGCGATCGGATCGCACTGTAAATTTTTGCATTTTCTGCTTTGCTATCATTCACGCTGACCCAAATGTAACCAAGGCAATCTAGCTTTGTTTTGCAGTAACTGTATAACTCGGTGTCCGTAGTTTTTACACGTTCTTTTGGGAAGTATTTCTTGGCGTCATCTACGTTTATGAGTTTTACAGGTGATCCCGTGTCGATTTCCAACTCAATATTTTTGTTGTTCGCATTAAGTTTGCAAAACACTTTATCACGTGAACCTTTTGCTTTGGGAAGGTTCAATTGAAACAAATCTTCCACCGTGCATTCCTGTTTTGCATTGACGTCCGCACTTATCATATTTAATGATTTCTTTTTACGTTGTAAACACATCTTCTGTAAATGGCCCTTCTTTTTGCAAAAGTGACAAGTCACTTCTTTGTATTGACATTTATCGGCCATATGGTCAGCGTTACCACATCGATAACAATTTTTCTTTGAAATAGTAGAGGTTTCTTTTTTTGTATCGCTTTGAGGTTTTTTGTGTTTGCTCTTTCTGTACTGGATTTTATTAACTGTTTCCCCACCTCCGTTGTTTTTATGTAATTCGCCTCCTTCTTTCTCTGCAGTTTCGTGTGCCTTTGCTAAATTTATTGCATCAGCCAATGTTAAGGATTCTTTTCGAGCAAGCGACTTTAGATTTTCTGGCTGCGTAAGCCAAAAACGAATTGATTACGGAAAGCGGTGTCTAAAAACGCACCAAATCCACATCCCGCAGACAATCTTCGTAATGCCACCAAGTAATCAGTACATGATTCGTCTTCCTTTTGTTTTCGAAGGTGAAAACGGTAGCTTTCCAATATTTCATTGCCTTTAGGATTGAAATAATATTCCAACACAGCAACAATTTCCGTGTACGGCATATCTTCCGGGGCTTTAGGTAGTACTTTTTCACAAAGTATATCGTACGTAGAAGCTCCCATAAAATGAAGAAGTAAAGGTCTTCGTTTCGTTAAATCAGCATTGTAAATTTCCAACGCGGTTTCAAACCGTTTAACCCATCGGCTCCATGTTGTGGTTTTCCGATCAAATGCGTCGAATGTAAATGCGGACATTGTATTGCCAGCAGTATTTCTATTATTCTGTGAGTCAGGCATTTTGCGAAACGCAATTTTAAAAAGAGCTGTCGTATAATTCAGAAACCGATCCTCGTAGCCAGAACTGTTAGGAAAAAGGTTCTTTCAAGCGAAGTGAATATGCACGCGTTTATTTGCTGACTGACTTCTAGTCGTTGTTTCTTTTTATTTTGTGCTTATTACTAGTACGCTACAATACGTCATATGCTACAACTACATACTTAAATATTGATTAAGTATACAGTATCCCTACAAGACAGCTGAGTATCATATGAGTACTCATATTATCATTATCCCTAATCACAAAAGTGCTTATCAAAGTCCTCATTTTCGTTCAGGCCATGGGAAAAAATTGAGTACTTTCCCCTCAATGTTGTCATCAGAAAGTCCTCAGTACTAATAGTCAAACTACTCATTTATGCCGTACTACAAAAACAAAAGTGTAAATGTGTGAGAATTTTTGCCTAAAGTGCTCAGCAATGTCTTGTAGGGATATAACAGCGTCGTTACTAGTTGCAAATGCTAGTTAGCAGGCACGATTCAGATTGCACAACTCAAACCACGCTGTCAACACACAGAGAAACATCGAAAACAGTGAGTCTATGCTGCACATACTGGTACCAGTATAAATTTATTTATTTAACAAATGTCAAATCTACAAGTTAATACATTTATTGTTAGATTATAAATTCTGCTCGTATTGCTAACATCAGCCCTAAGGGCCGTTTTCTCATCTAACCTTTAGTTTACCGGCCACTTTATCGTCTCGATATACGAGTTTTCGTTTTCTCATCAGCGCATTAATTTCTCGAATCGATAAACTGTTGCTCACCCGATGCAACCTTTAAAATTTGTACCCAACTTTAAATTTTGGTTTGGTTTTGGTTCATGAGTCAGATATATTAGATATTTCAACCAAGGTTTTGGTTTTTGCTAACAGTTGCTCTTGCTCTATATTTGCTTATGTTGCATTGCCAACCTTTGAAATTTTATGACGAATGTAGTGAAGTTTCACTCTCGGAAATGTAGTGAAGTTTCACTCTACGGAATAACAAATTTATTTTTACCTTCAAGGTAAGAAAACGAAAACACTTTAAAGTGAGGAACAATTTATCTGCCCTGTTAGTAAAGGCAACTTTACTGCTTACATTAGAAAACGGCCCTAAATATGCTCAACTGCACGATAAAATGTTAAATGTATTCTAAAGAGATATAGCGACGAATACTTTTATATGAGTGGATTAAAAAAATTATGAATTCGGGCAAAAGTGGGCCGACTTTTTTTTAGTTAAGGGTCTAATGAAGAAATTGTAATCAAAGTAAGTCTGATATTTATTAGAGTTTCAGGAAGTTTGCCTTCGGTAGTACCACAAAACGGAAATATTTATAATTGGGTGAATAAAACTTTGTAGTATTTTCCAAAATTGCAATGAATTAACTTAAATTTAGATTTTTTTCTGCCCATGAGTAAATGTAACCGATAAATTAAAGGATGAATTAAATTCTTCCAAACAATAATTAAGTAAGTAGCAAAAAGTACAAACTAGTATGATGAAATTTAAACTAAGTTTTCCAACTTCATGCAAGTGTAGATTAAGTATGGATTATAGTAAGCCAAACGTAATTGCATGGAAAATACTTTCATCATTACTGGTTCAAATGGTATATTTCGTTTTATTGATTTCCGAAATTGACTTTTGGCCATCGAACTAAGTTATCTGGCCCATAGTACAGCGCCCGGTATACATACAGATTTTGCGAACGTAATTATCATTAGTGGTATTCGCGCTTCTGTGCGTTCGCTGTATCCTGCGTAAGTGTAACTGGGCGAGCATCGGTTGTTGTTGCATGTGGATTTGATGTACCGCTAGCAACAACAAATCACACGCTCATACAGTTACGATTACACAATATATAACGAATCCACATAAGAGCGAATTCCCCTATTATTACCAAGTGTTGTGCACATACAGTACTTCACTGTCTCAGTTGGTGAGTGTTCATGATTCAATAATACAAAGTTAGATAATTATTGACAGCTGCGGTTTGACACTCCCTTACAAAAGGTTGCATTTACGAAGGACGGAGAAAGACGAAGAATGAAATCTGTTGGTGCGTAAATGGTAGTAGAAAAGTACGCAAAGTAGGCAATTAAATTTCCTTTTGTAAATTCCAATGTATTTGCAGGAAATCTGGCATTTTAAACGAAATATTGAACGGAATATTACAATATCTACGTGAATTACGTAATTTATGTGCTATTTAGCTGTATAAAAACTGCAAAAGGGCTGAAAATTAATATAAAACTACTGCGACTTTTATCTAAATATCCAATTTAAAAAAAGTTTATGTTTTCATCAGTTAAATGTACTTCATATGTATATACAAATAAGCATATTGCACAAAAGCTTATACTTCTATTTCACACCAAAGCTACACTTTTTACAAGTAAATTTGCAAAGATACAACACGGTGCCACTGCTAAGGGAGCGGTGCGAGAGACAACTGTTAGTTTATCGAACCTTGTATTATTGAATCACGGTGGGTGTTTTTCTCTAGTTCAGTGAGAGTTTGGGATTCGACCGTCGCTGCTGCTGTTCTGCATTATCGGAACATCGATCGTCGTATCGTTGCTATTCATCGCATGAGATTAGCAAATGTAGCTTACATCCCCGTAAATACCACATCAACCCTGTTATTGCTACTGCGCTGTACTAATTCACTGCGTTCCAAGTGCAATTCATATCTAGCTACACTTAACTAATTGGATTTCTAAATTTCTCTCATCCACTCGTTTTTGCAATCAGAATTTTCATTCGTTGCTATCCACGTATCTTGTCTAAGTTGTTAAAATGACAGAAAATCAACCTTCAGTCGAAGAAGTAAAGCAATTACGAGCCTCAACTAAAGGCAGCATTACGCGAATCCGGAATTTAACTGCATAAATTGCTTCAGAAATTTGGTAGATAATGATCCAAACATTCCAGCGATTGAAAAGTTCAACCATTTGCTGACATGTTTGAGCGGTGAAGCGTTGTCCACAGTAAGGGCGTTCCAAGTAACAAACGAAAATTACGGCAAGGCTCTTCAACGTCTAAAGGATCGCTACGACAACAACACCTTAATATTTTTGGAAAATATATCGGCCTTATTTGAGGTTCCCAAGGTGACTAAACCCGCTCCCGCACAGCTACGACATATTGCTGACACCGTCTCTGCTCTGTACAGCTCACTGCAATTTCTTAGATCATTTGAGCAGATATGCGATGCATTAATCATACATGTTGCCTTGAGTAAAGTTGACTCAGAAACAAAAAGCAAGCTGGACGAACACATTGACTACATGACATTGCCTAAGTGGGTGGACTGCTGGGCAATGCTTGACAAACGTTGTCAACAGTTGAACGCATGCTCTAAAGGCATCCAAGGCGCAACAGCGACTTTGTCAACTCCCAACCAATACTCCCAACCATACAAGAATCTATCACTCGCTTTTAACCAAGAGCATCTCCTCAAAGGAGGTCGTGTGCTCGTTTTGCTCCAAATCGGGCACGGTATTTCAACATGCCAAAGCTTCATAGTTTTGTCCGTCGTAGAACATTCGCACCACGTCAAACAGTTAACAGCGTCATTGCGTAAGTCGTAAATTAAGCTAAATTGTACGACTCGACAACATTGGCATTGTCTACTATCGTGTTGAAATAAATAAAGAACGAAAATCGTCGAAAACTATAGAGTACTGCCAAGTTTTTCCGTTTTAATACACTAGTCGAGTGGAAATTTTAGGCAATGACGTGAAAATTTCGATTACGATTCGACTCTCGAAAAATGACTTGCATTCGACACGATTCGCGCAATGAGGGTGTAAAGCTGGGATCACACGATTTGTACATTTGGCTAAAAATTTGTCAAATTCATAGACAAATCATGTGAACGCTAAATTACATTTGTCATTTATGAGAAAAGCCAAATATTTGCCTTCTTGTGGCAAATGAAAAACAACCCTGGTGGCCAAATCGTGTGAACGCAATGCTGCTACATAAGCCAAATAAAAATTACGCAAATGACCAAATATCTGATTTGCCACTTGATGACAAATGCCAGTGACAAATATACAAATATTGTTGAGCGGTATTGCCATTTCGTGCTTGTGAACCCTTGTATTTTCCAATTTTGGTAAAATTTTAATATTTAATTTAATATTCGTATCCGAAAACTACCGAAAAATATCACGTTATTTGAAAACAACAATTTTAAAATATTTGCTCAAACTGAACATTTGAAAACGTATTATACGTATTCGACAGTATCTGAGTGTGCAGAGAAGCATGCGACTATTTGTAAGCTTTCATGAGTCCCAGGTTCTTATGCCGGCAGACGAACATATTAAAAGTATAATTAATTTTTGAGTATAATTAACTTTGAAAAAGTATATTTGAAGTTCAGAATGAAAAATTTCAGAAAACCAGTATTCGTTTCACATCCCTTCGTGGCACTTTACTATTCACCTTTCTTTCAGTTTTCGGATCTCTTTCCGAAGTTTTTACTGGATATACACATATACATACATGCATATCGTCGTATAAAGTACAAACCCGCGTAATTTGCTTACAGAAGCTGTTGGCTCAATCCTTATCCATTCGTCCTGAAATATACATGCGATTGCTTTATAAAAAAGAGAACCATTTTGAAATATGAGTGTTTTTACTATCTAGATAATAATTTATGCAACCTCACATAGGCGGCTTTGCATTTTGTTGATACGCGGTTTTGTACTTTAAACGACGATATACAGATTATTAAAGACGATCTAAATTACACTATGTGACAAAAAAAAAATGTAGATAGTTTTTTTCGAGGTTCATTCTTGTTGTAGGTCTATCTAAGCAGTAAAATCTGCATACTCAAAATTTTAAATACACCCTCAAAATCTGGGCTTAAAGTCAAAAACCGCGTTTTTCAAAGGGTGACGCACAGGTATACTTGCTTACTTAAAAAAAATTTGTGTGGTAGAACCTAAAAAAATTTGATAGATTTCAAAAAAATGTGGTAGATCTCAGGTTTTGGATCAAACTTTGTACAAAAATTAAAAAAAAATCTGCAAGGTTTCTCCTAAATTGCAAACATTTTAATCAGAATCTAAAACAAAATTAATTTTAGTATAATAAAGTGCATGATTGAAGTTGATAAAAATTGCGTTGGTTATGGCAATTTTTTTCCTTGACAGTTTCCTTCCAGCTTTTTTTTATCACATCACGATGTAGCGAACAAACGTGGCTCGTTCCAGAAATGCTACTTGGGATTTGCCGATTTTGACAATTCTCAAGTAAAAGTAAACAACGCTTTAGAAATTTGAGATGCACTGAAATTTGCTAATGCTTTCACAAAAATCGTCGGTTTTTATCATTTTCGCTATTAATTCCTTTTATAAATCATATATTTTGCAATTTAACACAATAAAACCATGTTTGATGTCGTAAAACTGAATATTGAGAAAATTTACTATTTTACAGTTTATTTTGTCCTCCCATTCTGCCTGTTGTTAGTGTTTAGTGTTGGACAATTTTTGCTCTTAAAATTAAGAAAATTATGTTGAGCAAAAATAAAACTACTCAAAAACGCCAATCTGTGGTAGATTTCAGACCTTGTGTGGTAGGTGTGCTCAAAAAAGTGGCAGATCTACAACAATGTGGTAGAAGTCCGATCACTGAAAGGAATCTTACAGAGTATATCGATGGCTGAGTGGAAGATCGACCTATCTCGGCAACCAGTTCGAAAACGCCCTATCTCAGAAAATTTTTTAACAACGCTCTATCTCAGAAAACTTTTCAAGAACGCCCTACTTCAGGATTTCATTGAAAAACGCCCTATCTCAGCTGCCAATTCAAAAACGCCCTATATCGGCTTATTTTCAATGTATTTTCGTTTGAGATAGGGCGTTTTTGAAATGAATTCTGTGATAGGGCGTTATTCAACCAAATTCCGAAATAGGGCGTTTTTCAATCAAACTTTGAAGTAGGGCGTTCTTGAAAAACTTTCAGAGACAGGGCGTTTTTGAACTGGCTTCCGAGATAGGTCGATCTTCCACTCAGCCATCGATATGCAAAATTTAAATTTTTAACATTTTTCATTTTAAATTACGACTTGTCCGACTATTTTGTTAACTAGTATACATACATAGGGTGCCCATTCTGAAGACAAATTAACCATTTATAAATGGTTGTAAACAACGAAATGTTTTCTCTTAAATGGCATATGTAAGTATTTTTCATCGGGCAAACAGAAATAAAGTTACGAGCAAATATATGCTTCAACCTATGAAAAACGCGTTTTTTACCTTCAGCCCAGATTTTGAGAGTGTATTCAAAATTCTGAGTACCTGTGCGTACATATTATTTTTGTTTATTTCACTTCAAATCTCACAAAATCATAGATGCAAAAGTATGGTTGACACTGGATCAGCTGTTTAAGAATGTATTTATGACCAAATAGTCAAATCGTGTGAATGAATGTGGACAATATTTGTCACTTTACTGCTGTGCGCAAATGTGTGCCAAATCATTTGGATCTTTGGCAGCCAAATCGTCTGATCGCAAAACAAATCATTTGTACATCGCTATCCAAATGCGCAAATGTGGACAAATCTAAATTTGGCATTTTGTGTACAAATGCACAAATCGTGTGATCCCTGCTTAAGTCTTTGTTTCAATTGCTTAGCCAAAGGGCACGGAAGCCCACGGTGTCCATCGAAATATTCAGTCGAAGGCATCAGCATCTGTTCACACGACTACGACTGAATCGAAAAGTGAAGCTTCATCGCAACCAGGTCAAGTAATCCTCGCTACCGCCCTAATATTGGTGAGAGACAGCAGTGGAGAGTACAAAATGTACAGAACATTACTAGACTCATGCTTTCAGGTAAATTTTATGACACAAACGCTCTGCTCATCTCTGAATTTTCGTAGGTCACGTAACCATATCGATATCTGTGTGATTGGTTTATCAACCCTGAAAGTAGCATTTAAGACACAAACAATGATTCGTTCGCGCTTAAATAATTTTGAAACGTCTCTGGAATTTCTACTTTCTCCACAAATTTCTGGCTATCATCCGAATGAAGATATAGCATCGGACATCATCATACCTAATAATATCAACCTTGGAGCTCCAGAATTTCATCGTGCACGCGGTCTCGATATGCTACTCGGAGCAGAAATCTTTTTCTCTCTTTTATGTGTGGATCAAGTACGTCTGGGAGATAGCCTGCCAACTTAACAAAAAACGGTTTGTGGCTCGATAGTTTCCGGCAAGTATTCGGGCAATTTCATCCGCATCCCACTGCATAGCTGCACCCTTGAGCGATATGATCATCCAAAACGTTGAAAAACTATGGCAGCTTGAAGATGTAAATGTAAAACGAGAGCATGTTACCACTGAAGAACACCGATGTGAAACCCACTTTATTGACAGTGTGACCAACTGTAATAGGCGGATTCAGGAAAAACTCCCATTTAAGGGCGATGTCTGTAGTCTAGGAAATTCACGTCATATAGCTCTAACGCGCTTTATAGCACTAGAAAATAAGCTTCAGAAAAATCCTTCGCTAAAAACAGATTATAGCCAATTTTTAAAGGAGTACGAGGAACTGGGGCATATGTCTGTAGTACAAAACGTTAATCTAGATTCACCGTACTACTTTATACCCCACCACCGTGTGATCAAACCGGGAAGTACGACAACAAAACTAAGAGTTGTGTTCGACGCGTCATGTCGCACTTCGTCACAAGTCTCTCTAAACGATTTACTAATGGTCGGTCGTCAAATTAAAACTGAGTTCATTAAAACACTTCTTCGCTTTCAAGGCAACCGATACGCTCTTACAGCCGATGTTACGAAGATGTATCGGCAATTCATGCTGCATCCAGATGATCGTAAATATCACCTTATTCTCTGGCGTTATGACAAAGCTCAGCCAAATTTCGACATATAGTCTAAACGCGGTGATATATGGGACCGCATCGGCACCTTATCTAGCAATTCGTAGTCTTCATTATGCAGCAGACAATTTCCCGCACGGCAACGAAACGGGGAACAGGTCATTAAAAGCGATTTCTACGTTGATGACATGCTGACGGGAGCAAACGATTTGTCATCCCTATTAACAATTAAGAGATAAGTTACCGAAATTTTAAATTACTATAAACTTTCGCTTGCTAAGGGAATCCTCTATGAATGTCAAAGATATGCAGTTAGTCGACGGTGGCTTTACAAGCGCGCTTGGAATATCGTGCGATACGTGTGAAGACAGTTTTGCGTTCGCTTTCCAGCCTAGACACGTTACAACTAGCATCAAAAAGCGTTCCATCCTGTCAACCACATCGTCACCTTTTGATCCTCTCGGGCTCATCAGCCCTATAACAATCAAGGCAAAAATCTTGCTTCAAAAACGTTTGGATTCTTCAGTGCGACTGGGACGAGTCCGTACCTCAAATCATCGCAGGCGCTTGGGAATACATCCGCCAGGACTTACACCAGCTGCCGCATATACGCATACCGAGATTTTCAGGTATTGCAAACTGTGTCGACTGTGAGATGCGTCGACCAAAGCATATGGATGCTGCCTATATTTTCGCTGCGAAGACGAATGTGGAAACACTTCCGTGAACTAATTGTCAACCAAATCTCGCGTGGCCCCGCTCAAGGTTCGAACACTTCCCAGTTTAGAATTATGCGCTGCGCACTTGCTTGCGAAATTTTGGAATAAAATCAAAGACCATCTCAATCTGCAGCCCTCGAAAACATAATTTTGATCGAGTCTCTGAAGTACAACAATTTTCGAGCAATGGAACTTGGAGATATATTCCCACGGACCAAAACCCTGCTGAACTTATATCACGTGGCTGTTCAGTTAAGGACTTGGCTGAATCAACCTGGCTTCATGGACCGCCGTTTTCGTCTCAAGATGCGTCATCTTGGCCATCGCCTACAAACGGCTAGTTAAATATATGAAGAAGAACGTGGAGAAACGTAGGATCACGCTAACGTGCAAATCTACCGAGCTTCCATACCCACTGCAGAGAGTTCATAAGCAGCAGCTATATAAAGATCATTCGTATAATGGCAGTAATGTTGCGCTTTAAAGCGGCAAATCATAAGCTACGTGGTACGCCTCTTACCGCAGCAGAACTACAAGAATCACTCAAATGAATAGTCTGTACTGTTCAACAATATTACTTTGCACTCGAAATCGCTGCACTTGAGGAGCAGAAGGAGCTTAAAGGTGGACTTGTCTCACTAAACTCGTTTTTGCAAGACAATGGTCCAATTGAACTGTTGCGCATCGGTCGTCGTTTAAGACATGCAGACATTTCAGATTCTGCTAAGTGGCCACTTCTTCTACCAAAAAATTATCCTTTTGTAAAATGTATGGTATGACATTTTCATCTTACGAACTACCATGCAGGACCACGAGCTCTCGTGGCAATAGTACAGCAACAACTTTGGATAGTTAATTGCCGATCATTAGCTCGCGAAGTGGTGCAGGACTGCGTTCATTGCACACGTTTCAAACCCAGACTTCTTACACAAATTATGGGCGATCTACCAAAGCATCGAGTCACCAGTAATCGACCGTTGCAATCGCCGACCCAATCCTTTCCTATCTTAAACTACGAGGAAAGACTCCATTTAAATCTTACATAGCAGTTTTCGTGTGCTTTTCAACTAATGCAGTGCACCTTGAAGCAGTTACTGATCTTTCAAGTGATGCATTTATTGCCGCCCTTAAGAGATTCGTGAGCCGAAGAGGTCTACCATCAAAGATATATTGTGACAACGCAACCAATTTCGTTGGCGCTGACTCAAAACTAAAGGAGTTCGCCAAAAGCTTGCATAGTCCAACAAACATTACAAATATTTCTGATTTTTGTTCAACTAACTTTATGAAGTTCTCTTTTATTCCACCCAGAGCACCACATTTCGGAGGCCTCTGGGAGGCGGCAGTAAAGTCGACAAAGGCTCATGTGTGTCGCACACTGTCAAACGCGCGCTTGACATTCGAAGAGTTAAGTACTGCTCTAGCTGAAATTGAAGCGGTTTTAAATTCTAGACCACTTTGTTCACTGTCGTCAAACCCCAATGATCTAGAAGTTCTAATGTCAGGACATTTTTTGATGGGGTGCCCGATTAAAAGTATTCCAGAGCCTGCGAAACTGGTTGATGATATTTCCAATATACGGAGGTGGCAGAGGATAGCAAAAACAAATGCGCACTTCTGGCATAGATGGCATAGCGAATACTTGTGCGAACTACAAACTCGCCAGCGGTGGCAAAAATCCCAACGAAACTTCCAAGTTGACGACTTAGTTCTCGTTCATGATGACAACCAACCTCCAATGAAATGGGTCATTGGGCGAGTCACGAATGTTGTTGCTGGCAAAGATGGGTGCACACGGGTGGCAGATATTAAGACAGCCTCAACGAGCCTTCGACGTCCAATAGCAAAGCTAGCGATTCTGCAATTAAAATCAGATATTTCAATGCGGGCGGTATGTTTGGTCATAAACCAAATGAATTGGTTATTTACCATAATTGTACTGTACTGTTATGTAAAATTATCATATCAAAACCATTAGGAATTTACAGTAACATTATCTTATACTGTTATCTTCATATGCCGTTGCTCTCCTAACATTTCTCATTTTCATGTGTATTTGGCACTTACCGTTTTCAACAAAGCTTGTTAAAAGAAATGAAAATGAATTAAAACAAACACCAGAGTTTGGGCAGCAGAAATTATAAGTTGTCTTTTTATATTTCTCGCTTGCGAGAAGTTTGTTAATAATATAATTTATACAAACCCAAATCGAACCATTGCGTAGGAACAGTGGAAATCATTTTCAATTAATTCCCGAGGTGTCAAATCAGGCACTTTGATCTACTACTTTTTTTAACTTAATACAAGTACTTTATCTTTACAGCCTGTTTTTCTTCAACTGCCGTTGGAAACTCAATGTATCTATATAGTTAACAAGTTTTTTTGCATGATACTGGCAGTTTCTCTAATGCATCTACTGACGCTGCTTTGGGATACATTAAGTAAAAAGTATTGTCCCACCGAACGTTGATAGCTTCCAGAGACAGTACGAATTCAATTAATTCAACATTGAATATACATCAATATGTATGTATGTACATACCTTGAGCAAAACATCGCAATGCTACAAGGAACCTTAAAATTTTCGACAATCCACAACTTGATGTTCTTTGCAACAAAAAGAGCGGATTTCATTAAAA
This sequence comes from Rhagoletis zephyria, assembly GCF_001687245.7. Taxonomy (NCBI): domain Eukaryota; kingdom Metazoa; phylum Arthropoda; class Insecta; order Diptera; family Tephritidae; genus Rhagoletis; species Rhagoletis zephyria. The sequence continues at coordinate 120,957 of NW_016158106.1, read as the reverse complement.
ACCTTTCTACATATTTCTTTTGGAAGTCGACAAATTTCAGTAAACCGTTCCTCTGAAATACAGAAGGGGTCCGTGGATTCCCGCAACAATTTTCTTTTGCTTCGAAAACGGTTTCTTAAAGATCGCTCAGAGTTCAATGAAATACGAAACAAATATCTTCGCAACCCACTCTTCTTGACCACGTATGTATTACCACAACATTCTTTCTTAATATTATAATGAAATAGACCGAGATTGCGGCTTTGATTTCTGATTTAGAGCAAATGATATCTAAATTACAACTTTTAACTAAATTCCCGTGGGCCATAAATATAAAAAAAAAGTTTACATTTATCTTCAACTACACCAGCGAAACCTGCGGCGGATAAAAGTATTACAATTTTCCTTGGAGAGTTTTAGAGATGAACCAGGCAGAATCGCATTTAAGAAAAATCGCATATAGTTCGGAAAATTTTTTAGCATCTGGATATTTGGAGAAAACATTAAATGCACAACATACAAAATTACAGGTCACAGTATAAAAAGAGAATAATAACAAAATAACCTTCCTAGATGTAGGATGTCTTTTGGCTAACTGCGTCGGGAAGATATTAAAATGTCATCTGTTTCTATTTGAGATCTTGGAGATTTTCTTTTAATTGATAAGAGTTTTTTATAAATCTATCTGATGTCATATTTCTTAGAATATTTCCCATACCTTTTTATAGTTTATAATGACGACGATATTGGTCGTAGAGCTGTTGTAGGTTTGTGGATTTTGGGGAGGCCGCCACGCTGTTAAAACCGTTTCCAAGGTCGACAACATCCTGACCGGGTGATTTGAGGCTGTCCAAAGACTAAATAGTATATCTTATGTCATTTTCATCAGTTCTGGAAAAAAGCCAGTTGAGGGAATGCGTAACCTGATTTCCAGAAAGGTTAGCTCTAGAAGAGCAGAGAGGATCTCAATCTTAGTCTCGGTTATAGAGCTATCAGGCCTCTTGAGTAAACCCAGCTTTGTGGTTTGGTCCTTCTTCAGAACTTTTACCAGCCTGACCTTTTGAGCCAAGGTTTCAATCCCGCTGCAGTATTCTTCAAAAGAGGCCCTATTTGCAGCAGGAATTAGCTAGTCCATCTCAAAATCATTTTTGAGGGCCCAGTGTAAAAGATTTCTCGACTCACCCCTCAACTTATGAAAATCTGCTCCACCAGGAAACAGGCATATGGCTAATAGGTGGGCCAGACGGGCAAGCCTTATCCAAACTGGTGGCACGTAGGGCTGCGGTTAAATTAATCTCCTCTTCTTCTTATTTGCCGCTGTAACCGCCTAAGCGATTTTGACCGAGTTCAACAAAGCACGCTAGTCATTTTTTTTCTGTGCCAACTGACGCCAAATGGAAATTCCAAGTGAAGCCAAGTCCTTCTCCACCTGGTCTTTCGATCTCAGTGGGGCCTCCCTCTTCCTCTGCTACCAACAGCGGGTTTCGAGTTGAATACTTTCAGAGCTGGAGTGTCGGTGTCCATTCGAACGACATGGCAAAGCCAGCAGAGCCGCTGTATTTTAATTCGCTGCACGACGTCGATGTCTTTGTAAAGCTTATAAAGCTCATCGTTCAATCGTCTGCCGTATTTTCCGTCGCCAATGCGTAAAGGCCCGTAAATCGTCCGCAAAATGTTTCTCTCGAATACTCCAAAAACCGTCTCATCGGATGTTGTCATTGACCATGCTTATGCGCCATATATCAGCACGGTTTTCGTACGTCGGGAGAGGACTTTACTTCTCAATTGCCAACTCAGTCCAAAGTAGAACTTGTTGGAAATAGTGATTCTGCATTGGATTTCCATGCTGACATTATTATCGGTGTTAATGCTGGTTCCCAAGTAAACGAAATTTTCTACTTTCTCGAAACTATAACTGTCAACAGTGACGTGGGTGCCAAGGCCCGAATGTGCTGACTATTTGTTTGATGACAGAAGATACTTCGTCTTGTCCTCGTTTACCACCAGACCCATTCACTTTACTTCCTTATCCAACTTGGAAAATACAGACTTTGCGGTTTTTTTACGGATTATGTCGATGTCATCAGTATAAGCCAGCAATTGCACGCTCTTGTAGTAAATTGTTCCTGAGCGGTTCAGTTCTGCAGCTCTTATCATTTTCTCCAACATCAGATTAAAGAAGTCACATGAAATGGAGTTGCCCTGTCTGAAACCCCGTTTGGTGGCGAACGGCTCGGAGAGGTCTTTCCCAATTCTGACGGAGCTGGTGGTATTGCTCAGCGTCATTTTACACAGCCGTATCAGTTTGTAGGCCGCTGTGGTGTAATGGTAAGCAGTGCGCGCTTTCACTCATCAGCCCCTGGGTTCAAGCCCTGGTCAAAGCAACATCGCTAAAAATTTAACAAAAATGATTTTTTTGTTAACGGCGGTCTCCCCTCGCACATAGGAGTATTTGGTCGATTTGTGCGGCCAACAGTTTTTTTTTATCTATTTTATGTATATTTTACGTATTGCCATTTTCTGCGGGCAATCTTTTTACACTACATTAGCCAAATTTCCAAGCTTTCAATTGAACAAAGAATAATAACGCGATCTCTCCCGGGGATACAACAAATTCCTTAACAATTCCTTATTCAACAAAAATTTAAAAAAATACTCGTTGAAAACTGCTATTTTCGTTACATTTAAATTGAACTGTTGCTTAATAAAATGATAAATAAAATTTAACGCTTAAATGTACTATTACCTTCTGTATGCGGATCCATCACTACTTTTTAAGAATACAATGCAGATATTAAAATACTAACTCAAAACCGTCTCGATCTTTCTAGAGAGCGAAAATTTATTTATATGCAAAGTTAATTCTGTTTCCGGTCAACGGTGAGCGTTCGCTCTGCAAGTGAAAAACTTAGGGGGACTGGGAAAAATTGTTTTGAATATTCTCTATCAAATGTGACTAATTTTTTAAGTTTGCTTCAAAATTTTTTCAAATTGGTTTTTGGCCACCTAAATCGTTCAAATACCCCTACGTGCCTCGGTAGGCAATGGCAAATCTTCGAGTGTATTTCTGCCATGAAAAACAGCTTCTCATAAAAATACAATCGCCGTTCGGAGTCAGCGTAAAACTGTAGGTCCCTCCGCTTTGTGTGACAACATCAAGGCGCACGCCACAAGTCGGAGGAGAAGCTCGGCCAAACACTAACATATGTGTAAGCGCCAATCTATTATTATTATCAGTTTATCGGGATGCCAAAATCAGACATAGTGCCGTATAGGCAACTACTTTTAGTGCTGTCGAAACGGATTTAAAGTAGACATATAGATGGTTAGTGTCTATCCTTTTTTCGCCGGTCTTTTCCAAGATTTGGCGTATTGTGAATACCTTGTCTATGATGGATTTTTCAGGCCTAAAGCCACGCTGATAATGCCCAATCAGTTAATTGACGGTTGGCTTCAGTCTTTCACACAATACATTCGATAAGATCTTGTAACCTATGCTTTGAAGGCTGATCCCGCGGTAGTTGGCGCGAATGGCGGGGTCTCCTTTCTTGTGGATTGGGAACACTTAATTCCAGTCGGTGGGCATGCATTCATCTGACCATCTTCTGCATATTAGTTGATGCATGCACCTTATCAACTCCTCGCCACCGTACTTGAATAGCACAGCTGGCAGGCTCTATCACCCAACAAAAACAAGCGTGAGAGTGTGTTAGTGGGCTAACTAAAGACTAAAATCACTTGAATCATTCGACTGGACTATTGGTGCTAATTAGTGCTGCGACTCATTTTGGTATAACAAATTTGTTTACTAGCTCAATAAGAGAATTGAGCACTACACTGGTCAATACCAACAGAGAACTTACCCAGCGGCGCACTGCTAAATAAGGTCCCTCCACAATATGCATTGCAGAGCTCAGACAGTGGCTTTTTGCCCGTACGGGCAAGCGAGCCCATTTCGCGGGCTAAGTCGGGGGTATCACGGGCAAACATGAAGAGGGCAACGAATTTTACTAATACGTGCATACCAATGAGAGCCACTGCACACGCAAACTGGAATAAAAAGGCCCACTCTCCCAAACGTACACCACATACACTCCTCGTCATTTGAATAGTTCACTCTTTTAATTCTTAGTATTTAAACCAGAGCTGCTCACTCCATAGCACTTGTAGCACATTTGTGTTTTTTTTGCCCTGAATTATAGGCACATATACAAAATTATACTATTCTTCAAGCAGAAAACTCTCAACAACAAAATTATAATGAATTTGTATCTGTTCTTTCTCAAAGAGAGAAATGTTGGCAAAAGTACGCGAACGCAAAACTAACAAAAACTTGCAGTTTTTAGTACAGCTAATCGAAATTTCGTTTACATACAAAAGCGTAAAACAGAAAATATGAAAAGAGGCAAATGGCTGCTGGCAAAAATTTTTCCAGCAGAAACTAGCAGTTCTTCATCAAAATGAAATGTCAATTTGGTCTCTCAATTTCCCCTACTTTGCTAGATTTTTGTGTACGCGAACAGGAAAATCTGATACTTTGTGTTAAATAGGTATCAAAAACTATCAATACACCAATAAACCTACTATAAATATAAAAAATACATATTTTATCGTCCTCCCGTATGCCCTGACATATGTATAAACCACAATTCATATGAAAGTGCCTGAGTTTCATATGGAAGGGCAAAGCAAACGCCCTCCCATATGAAGCTCACGCACTCCAGTAAAATGGACAAATTTACACAAACTAATATAGAATGGAAAAAATAATAAAAAATATGTCTGCACTGAAAAATATTTATATTATAAATTAATTTAATTAATATTCGTACAAAAAGAAAGTGAACGCGAAATACAAGGCGAACACATGGCGTTCATTAAATTGTGGAAGCGCGAGATCTTTTTTTGCAAAAATATTGAGTGCTAAGCGTAGGTATCTTGTGCTTTGCAATTATTAAACGAATTACGAAATATTACTTGCAACGCCATTTTGTAACTTGCCACCAAACCTTTTTGAAAAATTTCAAAGGGGATATAGAAATTTATTGATTTCCAATTTGAATTCAACGTAAATCCCTGGGAGCATGACATCGGGTAAAGTTGATAGGAATGCAGACATTGTTATAACGTCGGAAAATTTTGTAAATGTGTTGTGATTTCACTTCAATATAAAAATTTTGAGCAGCCCTGATTTACAGTTTTCCTTTTTACAAGCTTTTATTTGACTTCACTTGTATGTATGTATCAGGATTGTTCCGAATATTCGCATTCGCATTCGCAGCCGCGTAGTTTTCGCATTAATTTTAACATTTGCATTAGCAATAATCAATGCGGAGCTTTTGCGAATGCGAATGTTGTGAATGTGCACCGATAAAACGTAGATATATCTAGCAAACAAAATGACAAATTGAAGCCAATATTTTTTGCCTGTGGTCATATTTATCAAAGTATCTCTAAACATTTTATTTCTTAAGCTATATAACCGAGCTATCAATGGGCAGTCATACAAGTTCCCACTTCTACTTAACCTTTAACGTACGTCAAAGAGAACATTGTCATTTCGTAATATATTTTTTATGTGCTTTAAGTACCTGCATTGGTTTCTTTCTTTATTATGATTTTTTTGGACCAATCTTAAAAAAGCTACTAGACATAAAAGAAGAAAGTGTGCACTATAATTTTAAACCAGATTTTCATGATTTGCTTTTGATTTTACATATATTCGTTTAAACCATTTAAAATGGGGCTCTTTGGGGAATTTATTTTTAGCAAACATTTCAAAAACACCAATTTTGTTTACTTGCACATACACATTAGTTCTTTGGCTAAAAACTTCTGTGGTAAAACTTCCCCCTACGTCTTCCTCTTTGCTATTTAAAGTTAAAGAGTAAGCTCCTTAAATGGGGATTTCCAGCAGTTCAAATAACTAAAAAACTATAGATCTGACCTTTGATTAGGTAAGAATTACGTAACTATCTGAGACCCTCATCATCCGTTATTCCAATAATTCAAATGGTTATAATAAATAACAATATTCCGATCGGATTCGGCTGGCATCTGTGACTCTGAAAACAGAATTTTGTTATAATTTTTCATTCCTGGAAAATATTAAATTATTTTCCATATCCACCTACATATTTAGCTCGCTATAAGCACACATTTTGACACCAGTCGCAGAATAAAGTATTAAAAATGAATTACAAAAACTAAACTCAAAAAACAAGGAGGATGTATCCCACATTTTCAGCCCCGATTCAATGTTCCAATTTTTAAATTCAAGTACTAAATAAAATAAACATTATTAAAAATCAATAACTCTTCCTTTTTTACCAAATAACTTAATTTACTTACTTGATTTAATTGTTTCTTAAAAACACTTGACATCCGCATTCGCATCCGCATCCGCGGATGTTAGCTGTTAGACACACACACACATTCGCAACATCCCTAGTATGTATGTATCTGTGTATGTCCTGGCATTTTTCAATCAATATTTAACAAACTTCCCGATGAGCTACAGACTTGAAACTTCAAACTTAGTTCAGAACCCCGTGACAATGCAATATGAAAGACGATTTATTCCGCTAGATGGCACAGGGGTCGAGATATTTATAAAGCAGGAATTTATAGCCCGATTTCGCTCATATTTGGAATTTGTATTAATTACACGAAAATAAATAATTCCGAAAGAAATTGCGCCGCTAGGTGGCGCGGGTTTCGAGATATTTGTAAAAGCGGCATTTATGGTCTGGTGTGGTTCATATTTAGAATATATATTACTTATATAAAAAGAAATAACTCCACCTGCCTATAGGTGGCTCACGAGTCGAGATATTTTGAAAACACCTGTTTATGATCCGATTTGGTTCACATTTACCGCCCAATTTTCTTGATAAATTTTTTGTAAAGAAATTTTATCAAGATTTTTATCAAGTAAAAGCTTCCTTCGCATTCTGTGCCAATATTTATAAAACAAAATGCTCTACGATTTCTACAGTAGTGGAACTGATTTCCACATTAGTGGAACTGATTTCATTGTCACATACCAAAAATATGAAATTAAAAGCAAAAAAGCTTTTGACTGCCGTAGCCGAATAGGTAGAGATGTCGACTATAATTCCGTATGTCGCAGGTTCAAATGCCGGCACATGGAGTATTTAATTGTTAGAAACAAATTTATTAATATACAAAATTTATACATTTTACATGAAATTTCAATTTGTCAATCAATAATTTATCAAGAAAAGAGCTTTTGATTTCTGTGCTACAATACCAATTCTTGATGAATAATAAAAAATTGACAAATTATAAAGATTTTCAATTTATCAAGTGCACAGAATCGGGCTGTAAATATTATTAACAATACATTGATAAAACGATAAACTTTAGCACCAATTTAGTATCTGCAGTGAAACCCGCTTAAGTTCTACAAAATCTTAAGCTTATGTTTATATCGTATTTGTTAGAGAATGAACTGCATTTTAATTGATTGAAAAATCTTAAAAATTAATAAATAAATAGTGGCAAACAATATTATTTTGAATTTGGTACAAAATTATATGTCCAACTTTGACTTTGTAAACAATTTACTTNTGAACTGCATTTTAATTGATTGAAAAATCTTAAAAATTAATAAATAAATAGTGGCAAACAATATTATTTGAATAATAAAAAATTGACAAATGTCCAACTTTGACTTTGTAAACAATTTACTTTTTGTAAAAATGACATACCATTGCACTAAATATTTTTTTAAACAAAGTTTTTCTTTACATGTTTATGTGTTTACATAATGCTACGATTTTGGTTTTAAATTATGTATACTTCATTAAATGCTGTTATTGAAGTATTTATGTACGTTAACAAGAAGATATAACTACATCAGTAATTATGTCCGCTTAAGTACCTCAAAAAGCTGACATTTCTCGTAAGATACTTAAGCGGGTTTTACTGTATTTCAAAATATTATAAAATTCTAATCCTACACTCTTATTTTTATTTATTACTAGCAGACCCGGCGAACTTCGTGTCGCCCAAAATAATTTTTTTGTACTGAAACATTTTGATCTAACATTTTAACCAACAGTTCACGTTCATGATTTTCAGTGACGCATTTATCTTCTAATATTACAGTTTGGTGGTTGTCAGAAGGCATATTTCTATTGCCGTCTTAAATAACCTAGAAAAACTGTACATGTGTATAAAGAAACGTAATAAGTTCACTGCTTTGAAAGGCGCCATGTCCCCTTTTCAAATAGCCCCAATTTTCTCTAAGAGTATGGGATTGATTTCACATATCTCCATACCATTTTCGCGTAATCTAACGTAGGAGGTGCCACGCACCTCTTTCCAATAGCCCCTATTTTTCTTCATGACCACGCGACTGATTTTATATATCTTGTACATAATAAGTTCCAGTACTCTTCCATGAATACATCCAGAGATATGCATTATGAAAAATTCGGTTTGTACGGGAGGTGGCACGCCCCCTGCACCTAGCGGTATGAAATATACTTAACATCCGAATCTCATACCTACCATATATTTTTAGTTCGACCATTAACAACGTCAATGAGATTTTTATATATTAGATAGCAGAGCACCCGATGTCGTTCGGGGTACACAAATAAAAATATAAAACAGTAATACAAATATTCAGTCCAGCATAATTTAAAGGAGACAACTATTTTCTTTGTTTACATTAAGGCATTCTTATGAGCCATACTTTTAGCTTTATCGTGCTTTACCTAATGTATATTGATCATAATTTGTACTACAAATCTTGTTCCATTATTAATATTAGGATTAAGATAACGATCAAAATTCTAAATTAAAATTAGTGTTCTATGGTACATTCCGTTTAGCTGCCTATTCGCTTGGCTGTTTTAGTATAGCTGCACATTTCTGGTAGAATGCTTAATTCGGAAGGAGTTTTATTCATTATGTATGAATCTTTTTCATTTAACAGCATCGCGGGATTAAAAACGATTTAATCTTTCGATTTCAAAATAATGTAAAGACGGTAAGGTTTAAAAAAAAAACACAGTTTTAAATATCCGAGTTATCTAGTAGATGAATATATATATGTATATCGCTCTTAGACAAATCCATTTATATATACTTTACTCTGAACACCTGCCATAGATACCTATGTCTGAATACTCAATTTCAAGTTCATGTGACTTATGGTTCCGAAAAGGATTCCACGCCTATAGGACGGGCCATGCCCCCTTTTACAAACTCGATTTTACGTATCCCTATATAAGCACCTACCATTGGTATGTCTGCATACCAAATTTCAAGTTCGTGGGACTTATGGTTCCGAAGTTATAGCTGATAAAAAATTCCACGCCTATGAGATGTGCCACGCCCCCTTTTACAAACACGTTTGTACATACCCTTCTATAAGCATACCAAATTTCAAGTTCGTGGGATTTAAGGTTCCGAAGTTATAGCTAAAAATTCCACGCCTATGGGATGTGCGACGCCCCCTTTTACAAACTCGTTTATATATTCCCTCCTATAAGCACCTACCATTGATATGTCTGCAGACCAAATTTCAAATTCGTGAGACTTATGGTTCCGAAGTAATAGTTGATAAGAAATTCCGCGCCTATCGGATGTGCCACTCCCCCTTTTACAAACACGCTTATACATTCCCTTCTATAAGCACCTACCATTGATATGTCTGCATACCAAATTTCAAGTTCGTGTGACTTATGGTTCCGAAGTTATAGTTGATAATAAATTCCGCGCCAATGGGATGTGCCACGCCCCCTTTTACAAATATTTTTATATATACCCTCGTATGTGCACCTACCATTGATATGTCTGCATACCGAATTTCAAGTTCGTGTGACTTATGGTCTGGAAGTTATGGCTGATTAAAAATTTCACGCCTATGGGAGGTGCCACGCCCCCTTGTCGGATCCCAAGTTTTTTCATCCTTTTATAGGCCCAGGTGTCATGGCAATACTCCGTCAAAATTTTGATCGATTCTGTCCGTCCGTTTAGACTGCAACCTTGCACATACATACATACTTTCACAAATATATAGTAGATATCTATCATTGTCCCAGTGAATAAGAATTTTAGGAATATATCGTCCACAATGCCACCTATCGTGTACATTTTTAGTCTCAATATTTATTTTCAATTGGCTAAATATGAGANTTCAGTCCAGCATAATTTAAAGGAGACAACTATTTTCTTTGTTTACATTAAGGCATTCTTATGAGCCATACTTTTAGCTTTATCGTGCTTTACCTAATGTATATTGATCATAATTTGTACTACAAATCTTGTTCCATTATTAATATTAGGATTAAGATAACGATCAAAATTCTAAATTAAAATTAGTGTTCTATGGTACATTCCGTTTAGCTGCCTATTCGCTTGGCTGTTTTAGTATAGCTGCACATTTCTGGTAGAATGCTTAATTCGGAAGGAGTTTTATTCATTATGTATGAATCTTTTTCATTTAACAGCATCGCGGGATTAAAAGCGATTTAATCTTTCCATTTCAAAATAATGTAAAGACGGTAAGGTTTAAAAAAAAAAACACAGTTTTAAATATCCGAGTTATCTAGTAGATGAATATATATATGTATATCGCTCTTAGACAAATCCATTTATATATACTTTACTCTGAACACCTGCCATAGATACCTATGTCTGAATACTCAATTTCAAGTTCATGTGACTTATGGTTCCGAAAAGGATTCCACGCCTATAGGACGGGCCATGCCCCCTTTTACAAACTCGATTTTACGTATCCCTATATAAGCACCTACCATTGGTATGTCTGCATACCAAATTTCAAGTTCGTGGGACTTATGGTTCCGAAGTTATAGCTGATAAAAAATTCCACGCCTATGAGATGTGCCACGCCCCCTTTTACAAACACGTTTGTACATACCCTTCTATAAGCATACCAAATTTCAAGTTCGTGGGATTTAAGGTTCCGAAGTTATAGCTAAAAATTCCACGCCTATGGGATGTGCGACGCCCCCTTTTACAAACTCGTTTATATATTCCCTCCTATAAGCACCTACCATTGATATGTCTGCAGACCAAATTTCAAATTCGTGAGACTTATGGTTCCGAAGTAATAGTTGATAAGAAATTCCGCGCCTATCGGATGTGCCACTCCCCCTTTTACAAACACGCTTATACATTCCCTTCTATAAGCACCTACCATTGATATGTCTGCATACCAAATTTCAAGTTCGTGTGACTTATGGTTCCGAAGTTATAGTTGATAATAAATTCCGCGCCAATGGGATGTGCCACGCCCCCTTTTACAAATATTTTTATATATACCCTCGTATGTGCACCTACCATTGATATGTCTGCATACCGAATTTCAAGTTCGTGTGACTTATGGTCTGGAAGTTATGGCTGATTAAAAATTTCACGCCTATGGGAGGTGCCACGCCCCCTTGTCGGATCCCAAGTTTTTTCATCCTTTTATAGGCCCAGGTGTCATGGCAATACTCCGTCAAAATTTTGATCGATTCTGTCCGTCCGTTTAGACTGCAACCTTGCACATACATACATACTTTCACAAATATATAGTAGATATCTATCATTGTCCCAGTGAATAAGAATTTTAGGAATATATCGTCCACAATGCCACCTATCGTGTACATTTTTAGTCTCAATATTTATTTTCAATTGGCTAAATATGAGACAAATCGGCAATTAAATGCAATTTTTATGAATATCCCGACCCCAGCGCCACCTAGCGATTAAATTTTTAGTCGAAATCTTTCCGNTATTCATTATGTATGAATCTTTTTCATTTAACAGCATCGCGGGATTAAAAGCGATTTAATCTTTCCATTTCAAAATAATGTAAAGACGGTAAGGTTTAAAAAAAAAAACACAGTTTTAAATATCCGAGTTATCTAGTAGATGAATATATATATGTATATCGCTCTTAGACAAATCCATTTATATATACTTTACTCTGAACACCTGCCATAGATACCTATGTCTGAATACTCAATTTCAAGTTCATGTGACTTATGGTTCCGAAAAGGATTCCACGCCTATAGGACGGGCCATGCCCCCTTTTACAAACTCGATTTTACGTATCCCTATATAAGCACCTACCATTGGTATGTCTGCATACCAAATTTCAAGTTCGTGGGACTTATGGTTCCGAAGTTATAGCTGATAAAAAATTCCACGCCTATGAGATGTGCCACGCCCCCTTTTACAAACACGTTTGTACATACCCTTCTATAAGCATACCAAATTTCAAGTTCGTGGGATTTAAGGTTCCGAAGTTATAGCTAAAAATTCCACGCCTATGGGATGTGCGACGCCCCCTTTTACAAACTCGTTTATATATTCCCTCCTATAAGCACCTACCATTGATATGTCTGCAGACCAAATTTCAAATTCGTGAGACTTATGGTTCCGAAGTAATAGTTGATAAGAAATTCCGCGCCTATCGGATGTGCCACTCCCCCTTTTACAAACACGCTTATACATTCCCTTCTATAAGCACCTACCATTGATATGTCTGCATACCAAATTTCAAGTTCGTGTGACTTATGGTTCCGAAGTTATAGTTGATAATAAATTCCGCGCCAATGGGATGTGCCACGCCCCCTTTTACAAATATTTTTATATATACCCTCGTATGTGCACCTACCATTGATATGTCTGCATACCGAATTTCAAGTTCGTGTGACTTATGGTCTGGAAGTTATGGCTGATTAAAAATTTCACGCCTATGGGAGGTGCCACGCCCCCTTGTCGGATCCCAAGTTTTTTCATCCTTTTATAGGCCCAGGTGTCATGGCAATACTCCGTCAAAATTTTGATCGATTCTGTCCGTCCGTTTAGACTGCAACCTTGCACATACATACATACTTTCACAAATATATAGTAGATATCTATCATTGTCCCAGTGAATAAGAATTTTAGGAATATATCGTCCACAATGCCACCTATCGTGTACATTTTTAGTCTCAATATTTATTTTCAATTGGCTAAATATGAGACAAATCGGCAATTAAATGCAATTTTTATGAATATCCCGACCCCAGCGCCACCTAGCGATTAAATTTTTAGTCGAAATCTTTCCGTTCAAGGTGCTGAAATATGTTGCAAATATGAACGAAATCGGTCCAGCCGTTTAGTAGTTTAGTGACATTCAATATACGGAAAACTCTATGAAATTGTGAAATCGTGACGTCTCAGCTTTCTTCATTTTTCGGCAACAACAACAAAAAATTTCAATTTTTTTAAATCAAATAACCTTCCACACAGAAGGTCCAAAAATGTGCGTTTTGCAGAATTGAAATCGGTTCAACCGTTTGGTCAGGCATCGCCGTCATTTGAAAGACATTTAATTTTTATATATATAGATTGATTACAGCTGCATAAACGTTGTTAGTGTTATCCACGACCTCTTTAAAGTTGATTGCATTCTCTAGTTTTTGTTGTATACGTAGGCTTTCTAATGTCATTCTCCTTTTTACCCCTCTTTCGATGTCCAAAATTCTCGTGTTCCCGAAGTCCGCTAAACGTTTTTGCTTCGTCAACTGTTTTGCAAGTGCCGTCATCTTTTAATTTCTCTCATGCGCTTCATGCTCGTTAATTCTTGTACCCAATGATCTTTTTGTTGTGCCTACGTAGCATTTGTTACAGCTTTCTGTATCATTCCCTTGCATTCTACTTGATACACCACATTATGTTGTTGCTCCTTCGGAATTCTGTCTTTTGTTTTTGTGTACATTTTTCTTATTGTGTTGTGCATTCTGTGAGCATATATAATATCTTCATTCTTTATTGTTCTCCTGAGCGGCTGCTTATTCGTTAGCCTGGTATGTAAGTTATTCCAATGTACTTTTTATTATTAGCTGTGGTGTTTGCCTGAGATTCTTTATTTTGATTTGTTTGTTTACTTTTGTTTATCGTTGTTTCTATTAAATTTTTAACTAGCGCATGCGGGTAGCTGTTTTTTTGAATGCTTCTAATTTTATGTTTGTTCTCCTCCGCGAACTCGTTGTTGCTGAGTATGTGCACTTTTTGGATCAGGCTAGCAGCGGTCTTTATTTTATGTCTCCATGGGTAATTTGAGTGGAAATTAATAAGATAGATAGATATCGCATACCAGTTTAGCAGTATTATGTTCTGTCTTCTATGCACCTCTAAGTCTAGGAAGGCAATTTTATTGTTTTTGCCTCTTTCAACCGTAAATTGAATCTTTGTANATTATGTTCTGTCTTCTATGCACCTCTAAGTCTAGGAAGGCAATTTTATTATTTTTGCCTCTTTCAACCGTAAATTGAATCTTTGTATTTTGTGCATTCAATACTTTAGTATGTCTTCCGCGTTCTTTGTTTTTATTATTGCAAACACATCATCTACATATTTACTCATCCATTTTATATGTATGTCAGTTTGTTTCAATTCAGTTATGCTGTCGTCTAATATTTTGTCAAGTACAATATCCGCTATAGTCGGAGATAATGGGTTACCCAATGGCATACCATATGTTTGTTGAGAAAGGGCGTTTTTATTGTAATTCCCTGCACTATACTGTAAAGCTCATCGTTCCTTCGTCTACGGTGCTCGCCGTCGCCAATGCGTAAAGGCCCGTAAATCTTCTTCTTCAGTTAATCTTCGAGTCATCGTAGAGAGCAGACGTGTTTTCGTCTTGTTCCTGCTTTTTGTTTTTGATTTTGTTTTCTTTTGATTTTTTAATATCTTATTATGGTCGGCTTGTGCGGAAAATGTGTAAAGGTATTTTTGAGAAACGATGTTTGTGTTGTGTCATGTTCAGGACTCTGCAAAAGACTTTTCATCGTTGCTGCTGTGTTGGCCCCATCTCGGAATACGATGTGAGACTATTTGAGTCGAACCGCCATATTGGTTATATGTGTGAAGAAAGTGTGAATAACAAACGTTGTGCAAGCTACTCGTGCCATGCAAATGTCGCATAAGCTCAGCATGGACACTATTTTGAGTGCAGTTGAGTTAAAATTGAAAGATTTAGCTAAGCAATTCGCCGATTTAGAAAATGAAATCAAATTCGTCTATCTTCTGGTAACAACAACCTTCGCAGTCCTGGTGTAAGTTCTTCGGTAAACATTTACTCGGATGGTGCTGTTAATCTGTATCGAAGCACTGCTAACGCCAACAATAGTGTTACTTGTTCTTCCACGGCTAATGGGACATCTGCTGTTCCTGTCACTCTATCGCATCTGTTCTACAATCGAATACAACATTTGTCAATACAGTGGATTCGAATTCGCGCCCGATTGCTTTGTTATCTCCATCATATGGTCATAGTCCAGATAAAGGCTACTCTGTTAACCTCAGGTCTGCTGCCTCGTATGCTACTACTTCTGCCCTGTTAGCTTCACCTAGACCCCAAACTTATTTTCCTCGTAGACCCCTTTCAAAACTTTACTGGTTTCGGTGGACCCCCTGATGCTCATTTCTAACATATTCCCAAAATTCATCAAAAAATATGAAGATCGCAAAACTAAATTCGGAGTGGCAAATATAAAAATAAAATATTTTCTTGTGTTATACTTACTAAAATAATGTGATAACGTACTTGCAAGTTTTAAAAATCAGAGCTCGTAAAGCCATGAAAGAACTATCTCGCTCTGAGGAGTTATATTTTTAAGAGCAACAAATAAACTCCTCACATGTTCGGCTCACTCATGAATTTACATGTGATGTATTTGTTAAATAGATTAATTGTGTTGATGCCATAATTTTTCTTTTTATCGCTCCGAGTTATAAAGTGATGCGAAAAATATTCGTAACTCGCATTTTTAAAACACAAAACTTGAAGAAACAAAACTGCAAAGCTTTTTACGCCAAACTTCAAATTCAGAAAGTGACAAAAAAGAAAAGACCGAATCTAGATAAATCGATGGTAAACAAACAAGCAAGCAAGAAGCTCAATCAGTGTTCCACTGTCTCAACCTCTTCAAAGCCGGATGGGCAAATGGAGTTGTCATTTACGACTATCACAGTCAGGTGTTTGTGCCACATGAAGTGACCAGTCAGCAGTCCCGTCTTCTTAGTGTGAGTAAAAAAACTAGATAGATCTTCCTAGACTGAAGGAAACATGAGTTTTGCCAACCGGCATCCACTTGATGGCTCCAAGTCATTGCTGAGCGAAGTATCCACCCAGTTTCTGATGGTGGCTTCGATGGTCGAAGTGGGGAGTGCTGTAACTGGTTGCGGATACAGGAATGCCTGGTCTAAGCCTCCTCTAGCCAAAGGGTCAGATGTCTAATTTCCAGACACTCCCGAGTTGCCCGGTACCCAGAGTAAAGCAAGCTCGTTATCTTTACCAACATAATTTAGTCGAGACTTGCATTGCCGAACTAGTTTGGAAGTACTTAGATAGAGGGCTAGCCAATCCCTTAAGTGCAGCTTGGCTGTATCTCTAGACACGTAAACTCCTTCCCGTCCACCTATTTTCCACCACGTTGTCTATGGCTTTGGCATTGCAAATACCTCAGCCTTAAAGACCGAAGCATATTCCCCAAGAGAAAAAGTGAAGCTCATCCCCATTAACTTCGAAAAACACTCCAGATCCTGACCCTGAGTCAGTTTTGGAGCCATCAGTGAAGATTCGACAATGTACGAGTGCGGGCTCAGTTCTGGAATTAAACCAGCATTCCCCCTCAGGGAACTCTTACTCTCTAGAATCTCTTCAACAAAGCTAATGGTGGCGTACTATCCTGTAGCATTGAAAATACAGAAGTGCTGAAACATCTGCCGCGGACAATTTCCGCATCGGCTGACTCAGTGTTATATCAACATCCGTTTCTTTTTAGTCTGCAGATGGCCTTTAAGGCTTCTATACGTATGATGACACAAAGAGACGGTAAGTTTACCAGTGCGTCAAGAGCACTATACACCACTAAAAAAAATTAATGTTAAACAAATAGGCCATCAAGCAACCACTTTGGCTCTTTACTATCGAAACCAGATGAATTTTTGTGGACCCCCACTTACAACTCGTGGACCCCCATATTTTTTTACGCCAACGTAGACCCCCGTCGAGTCTACCATGGACCCCTGAGGGTCCACCTGGACCACTTTGGGAATCACTGACCTAGAGCCTCTGGTTCTGTTTTTGCTGCTGTTAATATGGATTATAATGCTAATGTCGCTGTTAACACGGCTAACAATTAGTCTGTTCCAATAGCAGTCCGGTTTACAGGATTTAGTCAGAACTTACAGGAAGTCGTTCCTATTGACATAAAACCTGTAAGTGGGAACACATNAAACAAACAGCGGTGAAAGCAAAGTACCTTATATTTGTAAAAAAATGGAAGTAAACAACGAAATGTTTGAATATGTATAGATTTTAATAATTATTTAGTGATATTTCAGCTAAATCAGTGTTGTACAAATGACATGTAAACAAACCGACTGACGTTTTTACAGGAAATAGTGCTTTTTGCGTTCCTATGCACTTCTGCATCTGTTCTCCTTTTACTCTCATTTGAGAGAGTAAAATTGTAGTTTGACAGTTCCACGGGTTTTAGTCCGAAGTTCAAAGGAACAGACTAAATGCTAATGTCGCTGTTAACACGGCTAACAATGCTAATGTCGCTGTTAACACGGCTACCAGTGCTAACGTCGCTGTTAACACTGCTGCTACTAATAACATTCACGCTATATCAATAATACACCCGAATTTAATCCCTATGGAAAATTTCTCAACTCAAACAACCTGGTGGTGACAAAAGCAGTTGGACTAAAGTGCCTCAGGGATGATAAATGATTTTTTATTTTTTGTACCAAATGGACAAAAAGAAAGTACTAAGTATGCCGAAAAGTACCAAAATTAAAAAGACCAGACATACATACATATGTATGTATATGGGTAATTTCCAAACAAAGTGTTCATGGCAGGTATTTTATATATCTTTTTTAAGATTGATAATCTTATCCTCTAAAATCATTCACTGACGTGAATACGAAACTGCTTTCAGGCTCTTCAAAAATTAATTTTTGTTCTTATTTTTGCATTTTTTTTTAATTTTTTCCAGAATGTAACATTTGCATATCACTTTCATACTCTTTTATCAGATAAGCCAATGTTGGAGGTTTTTTCCGCCTTCTTCATGACATTAACGTGACGTTTTTCTTGGGAGGCAGACTTTTTGTTTAATCTTTCTTCAGCAAGAAACAAGCGATTTAAATAAATCCTTTTGCACCTAGAAGTGGACCTCTGGAAATATTTCACAATTTTTGNAGGCAGGCTTTTTGTTTAATCTTTCTTCAGCAACAACTTCCCATATATGCCATTTGAACACTTTTGGAGAAACAAGCGATTTAAATAACATATCCTTTTCCGCCTAAAATTGACCTTCTGGAAATATTTCAAATTATTATTTTTTTTCTAAGAGTCTAATTTCACGAAAATATAAAATCAAGGAAACCATTGAAACCCCTGAAGCAATAAATAGGCATTAGTAATTATCTTATTTTTAGTGTTTTTTGTATAAAAAACTGGGTGATTCGGGAAATATTAAGCCTTACTCGTTAATTTTAAATACCCTTTTAATCTTATCGGCATTAATTAATCACTCTGCTTTAGTTAGAACAGTTTTTTGGTTCGGCCAGTGTGTACTGCACCAAAAATCTGGAAAAATTTCGTCCGTGGACTTGGGTGCGTAACGTTATATGTAGTTGTACACATGCATAGTTTAAAAAGGCCATGAAAACCCTAAGTTTCCAGTACAAATCAATAATTCAAGTTTATCAACAAAATCATACAAGTATGTTTATTAAGTGCGAGAAGCACAAAAATTTTACAAAGAAACAGTTGCTTATATTATAACAGCAACTGTTTGATGATTTTAAAAAGTCTTTCGTTTTTAATAAATACCACACATTTACTTGTATAAAGTAGGAAAAATATGACTGCATTTTAATGCACACGTCGTACTTCTACATAATTTGTCGTAATGCTTTGACAAAATTGTATCAAAAATGTCGATGTAGTACCAATGTACTTTTGGGATCCAAAATGTACCAAAAACGTACAATTCTGCCATCAATTTCTTCACTGAAGTGCCTCATAGAAAGGTCAAGAAGCAGAATAATGTTATTCTTGGATGCAATGTAAACAGTGAACTTGATGTTATAGTAAAGAAGAAATAGGTGTCTGTCTCCTCTTTTAACCTTGAAATCTCGGAGCGAACCGGTATCAAATATGTCTCAAAACAAACGAGTATTGACATTAAACATCTAGTCTGCAATAAACTTATAAAAAAGGGCACAGATTTGACTAAGCTTCGGAGTGTGAACCTGAAATTTGGTATAGTTCCTGCTTTCTATGATAAGATCTTAGCTTCTGAGGCCCTGCAGGGAAACCGCGGACTAGTGAATCAAATTTCTAGTTCCGTACTAGGTCTTTATCGCCAAAAAGGAACTAGTCCGATAGGAACTAGATCCCCACCAGTCCAAAATCGGCGAAAAGTGATAGTTACTTTTAAAAACCTAATTTTTTTCACTAGAAATCTATATCTAAAGTGACGAATTTAGAAATGGTTCGGAACTATAGAAAAAGGGATGCAGAACGAACTAAATCTTATTTGTCGAATTTTGAACTAGTTCGGACCTATCGAATAAGGGATGCAGCGGGGGGCTTGTTTACTTTACATACCCTGTGGGGAAAACACGAACTAGTGAACCAGATTACTTGTTCAGAACTAGTTCTTTTTCGCCAAAAACGAACCAGTCGGATAGTAACTAGTTCCGCACCAGTCCAAAAGCAGTGAAATGTGGTACTTTCACTAAACTATTTTATTTTAAATTTTAAAAGCAGGGAAGGTAATCATTATGAGTAAAATAATTTAAATCAGCATTTAATCATTATTTTATGAATTATTATTGATTTTTATTTTTTCGCTCAAACGGAAATAATTATTATTTGATTTTTATTTTTGGGATCACAAATAATGACTATTTTATGATTTTATTTTTTAGCGCAAAGATTATCATTAATTTTGAGTTTTATTTTTCCACTTAAAAATAATGATAATTTATAAAATTGAAAAGCCCATACAGACGCAACCTACTGAAATTTGGACCTGAAAACTTTTGGGTCTTATTTCTTTTATAAGGGTGCGGCTACCTCTCAAAAGGATAATTTGTACTCGCGCTGGTATAGGTTTTAAGAACCATTAATCCTGAAGGACAATTGAGAAAGGCAATGCAGTTGCAGAAAAGGAGGCATTTAAAAAAAAAGCGTCAAAATAATTACCACTTTCTCACTAAATTTATTTAAAAATGCAAGCAACCAGAGTTCCTTTTTTTAAGAAAAGACAAATTAATCTTTTTTTATGCAATCCAGCACAGCTACCTTAATACAGTCAGTCAATAAAGTTTAGGTACAACGAATTTTTTACAATACAGGCAACTATTTTTTGAATATTTTAGTTTTCGGTAATTTTTTATAAAAATATGTTCAATTCTACAAAAAAATCCCCAAAAATCAGAGTTCCAAGCCTTGTGCAAAGTTTAAGAAAATTCCGCAAAATTGCATTAAAATAATTCACTTTCTATTTACGCTATCTAGAAAAAAGTTGAGTTTGCAGTGTTTTAGCCCATTCAATTTTAGTATAACGAAGTGCAAGTATGAGGAAGCTAGGACTTACCAAACAACAAAAAAGAAAAAATTGCTAAATATCAATGGTAAGTGCTAGCTACCTCAAACGTGCACTTTGTTATACTAAAATTGAATGGGCCAAAAAACTTCGTACTTAAATTTTTTCTAAAGAGCGTAAATTGCAATATTTGGGCGGAAATTTGCAGTTTTCTTTAATTTTGCATAAGGTTTGGAACTCTGATTTTTGGGGTTTTTGGTGTAGAATTAACCATATTTTTATAAAAAATTAGGGAAAAATAAAATATTTAAAAAATAGTTGCCGGTATTGTAAGATCTTCGCTGTACCTAAACTTTATTGACTTACTGTATATCTTATTTAAGATAAGTACGACAAAAACTTTCGAAGTACTTCATATACATATAAGCTTAAATGGAACTGAATTTACTTAAAAATCAATATGCTTAAATTTAGACATGTAAGACAAAGTGAACTAATATTTTTACTTTTAAGCAGAACGCACTTTTGTTTTTTACATACTACTTAAGTTCAATACTACTACTACTACTAATGTGGTTTATAAATTTTTAATAAATGCGTTTAAACATTTGTGATGGTATTGTCCTTCCTTCAACCGATCGTATTTAATATAAAAGGGAAATGTTTCGACAAGCATGATTAGAAAAGTAGATCTAAGGTGACGAAGGTGGGAACTATACAAAATGGATGTAGATCGAACTGCCTGTCGAATTAGGAACTTGTTTGGAACTAAAGAAAAGGGGATGCAGAACGAACTAGATCTCATCTGTCGAATTTGGAACTGGTTCGGAACTATAGAAAAAGCGATACAAAACGAACTAGATCTTATCTGTCGAATCTGTCTGGTTCGGAACTAGAGCCAAAGGGATGCAACGGGGGACAATTGACACTTCCTAGGACATCGCAATGTTAAATTCGCCAGTCGCTATCATGCAAAAGAGNTCTCATCTGTCGAATTAGGAACTGGTTTGGAACTAAATAAAAGGGGATGCAGAACGAACTAGATCTCATCTGTCGAATTTGGAACTGGTTCGGAACTATAGAAAAAGCGCTACAAAACGAACTAGATCTTATCTGTCGAATCTGTCTGGTTCGGAACTAGAGCCAAAGGGATGCAACGGGGGACAATTGACACTTCCTAGGACATCGCAATGTTAAATTCGCCAGTCGCTATCATGCAAAAGAGAATTAACGCGGCCTAGTCATGGTTCCAAACGCACTAGAACCGAACCAGTTCCGCACTAGTTCGTTTCCCTACAGGGTAGATATATGTTCGGCGGCTTTTTCGTTCAAATACGCTTCTATTCTGTGCTTCGCAGATGCTTTCTTATAGCTTGGTAATACAAAACCAAAATTTGTGTTAACATTTCAACATATTGGGACCGTCTGCAATCTAAGAAATAACAGCGGACACCTCTGCAAGCTCAGCTACAGCTTAAGGTATGCAAACGTACATTTCTTACAATCATTCAAACAAATTTAATTCCAAATTGAAAACACATTCCTTACAAAATAACTTAAAATCGCACACACGGAAGAACCAAAAAGATTGAAAAATCATGATATTTTTTTCTTTCGTCTGTCGATTTTAGAACTGGTTCGGAACTATAGAATTTAGGACTAGTTCGGAACTATCGAAAAAGGGATGCAGCGGGGGGCAATTGACACTTCCTAGGACATCGCCATGTTAAATTCGCCAGTTGCTTGCATGCAAAAGAGATTTATCGCGAACCAGTACTGGGTCTAAACCCTGTGGGGAAAATCTCTAGTTCTGAACTGGGGCGCTTCTAGTACATTTATACCCAGTACTGGTTCGCGATGAATAAAAACGCAGTGCACCCAATCTACAATCTACGATACCTTCTACACCGAAGAATAACAGTGGAGGAGCCGCACAAGCGAAACGGTCCCGTACAGTGCACAAATTGTCAAGAATTTGGGCACACCAGAACATACTGTACCTTGCGCCCAGTGTGTGATGCCTGTGGCGACCTTCACGATTCCGCTTCTTGAAAGGCTATCAAAGATGATGTGGCTGTAAAGAAATGCAGTAATTGCGGAGGTAACCACACCGCCACTTATAGGGGATACCCTGTAAAGACTTAAAGTCTCGCACGAATCAGTGCAACACAGCCGTACGCTCTTCCACCACTCCAACTAGCTCTTATACATACCAACACCTCACGCCATCAACCACTACACCAGGAGCCTTTTTTGCCAATGCGCAGCGAGTTCCCAACGTTTCTTTTGCCGACGCGTTAAAACTACAAACGCAGCCAAGCACGGCGAAATCAAACTCCAATCAAGAAACATTTGCAAATATTCAAAGGAATAATAATAAAGAAAATAAATAATACTGGTCAAATGCAGCCGAACCCCCCTACTTGTGGCATAGAAGGAATGATATTGAATCTTACTCATTGTATGACTCAATTCATGTCTACTACGCAAAATATGATTCAAGACCACATAAAGGCTCAAACCAATTGTTGCAAATTTTAGTGAATAAAAAATGAGTGAATTGAAAATTTGCTTATGGAATGCTAACGGTGTAAACCAGCGTAGATTAGAACTTAGTCAATTTCTCACTGAATACAACATAGATGTTATGCTACTGTCCGAGACACATTTAACAAATAAATATAATTTCTCCATACCTGGATACAAATTCTATGCCACAAATCACCCAGATGGTAAAGCTCATGGAGGCACAGGATTAGAAATCATCTAAACGACAATATTCTAGAGTCAAAAGCAACAGCCTGTCTGCAAGCAACTATCATATGCTTACGAAACCGCGACCGAGACTTGAATCTATCGGCTATTTATTGCCCACCGCGATTTTTAATTTCTGAAAATGACTTTAAAGATTTCTTTGATAGCCTGGGTAATAGATTCCTGGCAGGAGGCGACTTCAACGCAAAGCATACGTACTGGGGATCACGCCTTCTTAACCCAAAAGGGCGGCAGCTATACAATACCATTATAAACAGGCACAATAGACTAGAGGTCACATCTCCTGGTAAACCTACTTACTGGCCTACCGATATAAAGAAGATACCAGACCTAATAGATTTCGCAATTACAAGAAACATATACAGAAATAACATAACAGCAGAAACTCTACCTGAACTATCATCCGATCACTCCCCTATATTAATAAAACTATATGAACAGACCCAAAATATCGAAATTGAGCCTCGTCTAACTTCAAATAACACCAACTGGCTTAAATATAAAAAGTACATCAGTAGTCACCTTAAATTAAACGCTGCACTTAACTGCGAGCGTGATATAGACTCCCTTGTTGAACATTTTAAAGAAACCTTTACTTCAGCCGCTGGCCTGCCAACACCAAATAAAGTCCAAGTACCACCTACGCATACATTAGATACAAATACCGAAATAGAAAAACTAGTGACAGAAAACGGCACCTAAGAAGACAGTGGCAGAGCCATCGCTCACCAACCTCACAGCTACTGTATAAAGCTGCCAGTAGAAAATTGAAACAAGCACTCAAACGTGCAGAGGATCGCAACTTGCAAAGGTACATTAAGAAGCTTTCCCCGAATTCTACTGAAAGATACTCTCTATGGAAATCGCTAAAATACTTCAAACCACCAGTGGCTACAGAAATGCCAATTAGGAACCAATGTGGAACCTGGGCTCGTAGTGATCAGGAGAGAGCCGAGTGTTTTTCACACCATTTAAAGAATGTGTTTCAGCCAAACTGTCCAACGAACAACTTCAGGCTGCCACGGCCAAAAATACAAATGAGCTATACACACCTAGCAAGACGAACTCTAATACGACGAAATGCTAATAGAGCTACCGAATGTTGCACTAGCAATTATTTCTGATCTTTTCAACGCTATCCTCAAATTCGGTTACTTTCCGAAATCATGGAAAAGGTCGAAGATAATCATGATAGCCAAACCTGGAAAAGACGCCACACAGCCGTCCTCATACATACCAATAAGCTTACTGCCCTGTCTTTCCAAAGTATTCGAAAAAGTACTTCTATCAAAGNCAATTCTTTCTGATCTTTTCAACGCTATCCTCAAATTCGGTTACTTTCCGAAATCATGGAAAAGGTCGAAGATAATCATGATAGCCAAACCTGGAAAAGACGCCACACAGCCGTCCTCATACATACCAATAAGCTTACTGCCCTGTCTTTCCAAAGTATTCGAAAAAGTACTTCTATCAAAGATATCTCCCTTTCTCCATGAACGCAATTTAATACCAGCACACCAATTTGGCTTCCGAGAAAAACATGGTACAATTGAACAAGTTAATCGAATTACAAATGAAATCAGAAGGGCATTTGAGCTCAGAGAGTACTGCTCTGCAATTTTTCTCGATGTGGCACAAGCATTCGATATATAAAATTAAAAAATTGTTGCCGCCGGAATTCCACAAAATATTTGAATCATACATAACTAACAGAAAATTTGCTGTTAAAGTATCTAATTTCACTTCAGAAGACATGTCGATAACGGCCGGCGTTCCTCAAGGTAGTGTACTCGGGCCTATGCTGTATATCATCTACACTTCAGATATTCCAACTAGCAAGAATATACTCACATCCACCTTCGCTGATGATACCGCCTTAGTAAGTCGTAATAAATGTCTCGACAGAGCTGCAAGAGTACTAGAGGAACATTTACTACGCATAGAAGAATGGCTAGCAAACTGGCGCATAAAAGTCAACGAACAGAAGAGTAAACATACAACATTTTCACTCAGACCGCAAGTATGCCCCCCAATCAAATTAAATAATGTCCATATTCCACAAGCCAATGAGGTGACATATCTAGGAATACACTTGGATAGGAGACTAACTTGGCGCAAACACATATCAACCAAGATTACACAAAAGAAGCTAAAGTCAGCTAGCGTGAACTGGCTTATAAACAGTAAATAAAAACTGAAACTAGATTATAAAGTAGTTGTATATAATACGGTGATTAAGCCTATATGGATGTATGGTATTCAACTGTGGGGTACGACCTGTGCAACCAACATTGACAGGATCCAAAGATTCCAATCTAAAACACTAAGGGCCTTAACGGGAGCACCGTGATCTGCAATGAAAATATACATAGAGACCTTGGTATACCGATGGTTAAATCTGTAATCGACAGCAGCAGAGAAAAATACAAAATAAAACTGCGTAACCACCCAAATCCACTGGCAAGTGGCCTGTGCAACACAACAAATATAACACGCCTGCGAAGAAGAGATCTGCCAGCCTTTAATTGAGCGACGTTAAACCAACAGGGCTCAACCCCAGGGTTTGAGCTACATTATTGTAATATTAGACGTAAGAGTTTTAAACTTATTGTTAGGCTTAATAGATGTAAAATAAGCAGATCCAAAAATTAAATGCAAGTATAAAAAAAAAACAATACGTCTTACAATATATCGAATATCGCTTTGCAGAATGTTAACGAAATTAAAGATCTGGGAGTCATATTTGATTCTAAGCTTTCTTTTAGTAGTCACATTAATTTTGTAATTTCAAAATCATACTCTGTATTAGCATTGGTGCGACGTAATAGTACTAAATTCACTGATCCATATACTTTGAAACTGTTATTCACAAGCTTTGTCCGCTCACATCTTGAATACGCAGTCTTTGTCTGGAGGCCTTATAATCAACTTGCAGCCAATAGGATTGAGCGTGTGCAGAAAACACTTCTTAAATTTGCACTTCGAAGCCTAAAGTTTGAAAATCCTATTCCATCATATACATCCCGTCTCATGCTGATTGATCTCAAATCCTTGGAAAACCGTAGATCCTTGCTGTCGCTAACTTTTACTTTTAATGTTATAAAAGGCTACATTCTTTGCCCATATCTTCTAGAGCGGATCAGATTTAATGTTCCTAAGCGTTGTCTACGAAACTCCAACCCATTTTATTTGGAGAGTCTCAAAACAAGATTTGCTACTAATGCTCCTTTAGTAAGGTCCTTGCGCGAATTCAATAATATCTCGCATATTGTTGCAATTGACTTCTCAATTTCGAAGTATGCTTTTATAAATATTTTCAATACATATTTTTAAGTGTATCTTAATACTTTTATTTAAAATAAATCTAATTTAAGTTTAACTAGTCTGTAAGAAATTCTGTTTGAAAGACTAAAATGAAATAAATAAATGATCTTGCTGAATGTTTTAATATTTTCATATCAAAAATTATGCAAATATGTCCTGAAAATATTCCTGTCTTTCCGAAAAGAGTTCATAAATTACCTTGGTACAATAGAAGATTAAAAAACCTTAAAACCTTGCGTAATAAGTATTTCAAATTGTTTAAAAGTACGGGTGATTGGCAATACAGAGTTCTCCATGAGAAATACCTGTCGGATTTCAATTGCTTGGATAAGTTTCTTTATAAAAAACTATTTATTTACATGGTTTTGAACATAATTTTAAATGAAATCCTAAAGCGTTTTGGAATTTTATTAACTCGGAACGTTCTTCTTCGCTTATTCCGTCGTCCATGTCTTTCAATGGGATGACGTCTAAATCACTCTTTGAGACCGCTAACTTGTTTGCTAGATTTTTCAAGTCAAATTTTGTTTGTGATCTCTCATCGTTTTGGGAATTAGGCGATATTGGGATTCCTCCCTCTTTAGATTTCGGAGGTTTGGAATTATCCGAGGAGGACGTATCTTGCTGGATTAATGAGCTTAGTAATTCGAAGCAGGCTGATGCTCATGGAATTTCTGCATTTTTCCTCAAACAATGCATTACTTCAATTGCTGAACCACTTACACTTTTGTTTATCATGTCTTTTAAACTAGGAATTTTTTTGGATGAATGGAAATAAGCTTTTGTTACTCCTGTTTTTAAAGCAGGTGATACATGCCAAATTTCCAACTACAGACCTATTTCTAAACTCGTTAAATTTGCTAAATTGTTTGAAAAAGCTGTTAGTACTAAAATGACCTTTGCAATTAAGCCTATTTCCCAACATGGTTTTATCCCTGGACGCTCAACTGTTACCAACCTAGCAGTTTTCTCAAATTACTGCATCTCTTCTTTTGTCGATGGATACCAGGTTGATACTATGTATACCAATATATCGAAAGCCTTTGATAGAGTTTAACAAAGGGTATTATTTTGTAGGTTACGCTCTTTTGGCTTTCACTCCAAGTTTCTGGATTGGCTCAAATCCTATCGAGTCACTAGAGTCAACTTTGTATCAGTGGATAGTGTAAAGTCTTTTGCATATGTTGCTACTTTGGGCGTTCCCCACGGCAGCATATTAGGTCCGTTACTTTTCTTAATTTTTATACCCGAGCGCACTTGTGCACAAGGGTATATTAACTTTGTTCACATAACGGTTGTTTGTAACAGCCAAATCGAATGGAGATAGATATACACAAATGCATACATAAATGCTCAGAATGAATAGAGAAGTCGATTAAGCCATGTCTGTCTGTCCGTCCGTCCGTCCGTGTACTAGAGAAAAAATTGTAACTAGAGAAAAAATTGAGATATCTTCCAGAAATACGAAAACTGCGATATTTTAGTAACTACTGAAGATAATTCACTGAAAATTTATATTTACAATCATTTTCAGACGAAAAACAATAATATTATAAATTTTTGGAAAATGGGCGTAGCCACGCCCACTTACGGTTACGTGTGTATATCTTGGTAACCGCCGCACCGATTTCTTCCAAACTTGGCACAGTTGTTGGTACAGCATACCAAATGGTCGAAATTTTTTAAAATCGGACAATAACCACGCCCACATTCCATATAACGGCAATTTAGAGAAATACAAAATCTTCGATAAATCAATCAACAAAACACAAACTAACTGCATTTCAATGTGCTTCCTTAAACAAAAATAAAAAGCTAAATATGAATATACTTTAGGAAATAAGTATATGTGCATGGTAATGTATATTAAATTATAATTAGATTCATTAAGTTTTTGTTTTATTTTTTTAATAATTTATATGTTTTCCTTTTTTCACAAAAACCTGACTGACTCTATTTGGCATGGAGTTCACTAATTGCTGTAATGTTGTAACACTTATTTCATTCCACTCATTTAATAACGCATTTTTTAGCTGCTTAATCGTGTCAAACTGCCGACCATTCTTGTAAACTTTGTTCGATAGTATCCCCCACAAGTCCTCAATTGGATTTAGAACAGGGCTGACGGCTGGTCACTCTAAAACCGGTATATTACTGGATGAAAAGAACTCTTTTGTAGTGCGCGCAGTATGAATTGGTGCGTTGTCCTGTTGGAAGATCCAAGAATCTGCGAAGAGCTCCCCAGCGAATTCGATTAGGACCTCATCCAACAGTTTCACGTACATCTCCGCATTTGTTCTCGTGGGTATGAAACAAAGCGGGGACTTTCCTGTATACCCAAAAGCTGCCCAAATCATCAGCGATCCGCCACCGTGATTTCGCTTATGAGGGGTTTGGCGGGGTTGCCGTACATCGCGCCAATACTTCTGACTGCCATCAGGACCGTCCAAATTGAATTTTTTCTCGTCAGAAAAAATGACATTTTGGAACTCGTCCGTCCAAAATTTTAATTTTTCAGCAAATTCCAAACGTGTTTCAAAAGCTTGGGTACAGGCTCTCGGGACTCATACTTGACCAGTTTATTTTCGGTCAAAACTTGATGGACTCTTCTCCTGGTTATGTTTAGATCTAAATGGGCCTTGATTTCCAAGCACGACATATTTTTTTCGACTGCCAGTCGCCGAATTTCGCGCTTACAGCGTTCGTCGACATTAGTCGGTCTTCCACAGCGCTTAATTGTGACATAATCATCGGGACTTTTTAGGAAATTACGAATGGTATTTCTGTGTCTGTTCAATCTGGCAGCTACATCGACAATTTTTGTTCCGGCTTCAGCTAAACCCCATATCAAACCGCGTTCCTCCCAGGATAAATGCGTAGCACGTGGCATTATAGCCTAAAAATCATAAGTGTAAATTTTATGTGTTACAAATACACTACACACTGCTTTCGCTTACGAGTTTTTTAGCTAAAAATGTCACCACTTAACTTTACTTGACTTGATCACACTCCAATGCTTACTAATCTTTGATTGTACATATATTTATTTCCTAAGCGCAAACAGGTGCCTGATCACATATTGATGATAACGGTTCTAAGAATGGAAGAGTTTTGCGTATGAAAATAAAACAGAACATATAACAAAAACAACTGCATATCTAAAAAATTAATACCGTTATTAAAAGACAAGCAAACAAATAAAACAACAATGCACATATACTTATTTCCCTGAGGTAGTTGATTCACAATTGATGTTTGCAACAATTATTTACAAAGAAATATGCTTATGATAAAATTTTGGAAAATGGGCGTTGCACCGCCCACTTATGACCACATATATGTATCTCGGTAACCGTTCTACCAATTTGTACCAAACTCGGTATGGATTTTGTGCATGCGACACAAAATCCAAATGTTGAAAATTGTTGAAATCGGACTTAAATTACGGCCGCTTTTCATATAACGGTAATGTTCAGAAATGCTTGAAACTTCAATATTTCGAATTTTGAGGACGCTAATTTCCATAAAAGTGACACATCCCGGCTTACCAAGTAGCGCCAGCTTTCGGAAAGGTGAAAAACATATATTTAATATTTGCGCCGGGTATTTAGTGTTCGGCTCCGCCCAAACTTAGACTTTCTTACTTGCTACTAATGATGCCAGTGCTTGTTTCAAACAATGTAATCACCTCTTATGTGGGCATTCCCATGGTGGCGCACGTGACAGTCGTACGATTTCAATATGATACAAAAAAGGAATACCATTTGTTTTCTTTAACTTTTTTGGGCTATTGTATAGCACGTAATTAGCTCTATATTTAACCGAAAAATGAAATCAATCGAACTGCTTGGTCCTGAAATATAAACATTTAAAGAGAGGGTCGTTACGTGACAAAAAATGGAAGTTGATTTTTTCTTTTCTTACAAAATCGCGAAACTCTGCGAATTGTGGATGGCTATTTTCATGAAACTTGTTTTAATATGATTTGGAGCAATTCTAGTTGTTTTTAGAGTTTTTGAATTAATGCAAATTGTTTCAATTCTCTTTTACAACCCCAAGTGTGAAACGTGACGTGACGTAGCGTCACGTGACATAAATTTCCATCGTTATATTTTTGTTAATATTGCTTTTAAACGAATTTTTAACGCAAATAAAACATGTATTGTATGTAGAATATACTTTATATTTTGACTTCAGCGCCAATTCAGGGTCAATTTATTGGAAATCTATGATTTATTATGTTTCAACCACATACGCCAAATTCGAACCAAATCGGACCATAAATACCGTTTTTCGAAATATCTCGACCTTGGCACCACCTAGGAAGACCATTTTATGCAAACATGATTCTACTTACATAGCCAGTATATATTTTAAAAAGCAGACAAATCGGCCCGTAAATACGTTAGATATAAAACTTTTATTTTTTTTTTGTCGTGGTGGACCTTCCGCTGGAAACACCCATATGCGGATGATTTGAAAATTTTAAAATGTGTAAAAACCATATGTGACCTGGTCTACGAAAAGGGAGCTTACGTGCGAAAACTAGTTTTCTGTGAAAAAGCTGTTAAAAGTAAGCAACTCGTTTCGTTTACTCGTTTTTACTCTTCTTTCTCTACACTTTTAGTACACTTCTAAGAAAGTTAGGATTTTCTGCTTTTCACCACGTGAAAAAGCATCTCATCTTCCATCCGAATCAACCAAAAAGTGAAAATTGATTTTTTGACACCTAAGACCCCTTTCCGTAGACCAGGTCACATATATGTAATACTCCTATATTGGCAGTAAGAGCTAGTACCGTCCGAAAACACTACAGTACAGATATATCATTAAACACGTACGAAAGAAAAGGAACACATATGTACGTTTATAAATAAACATGTACACAACACATATACAAAAACGGCACTCAAGTACACAATACATTGACAAAAACGGTACTAGACTGTCTCGCTTTGATTTCGGAATGCATACACATTGAGAAGTTAGCTTACTGCCAAAGTATTACATATATGGTAAAAACTAACTCTCAGTATACAGACCATTCAAAAAGAATTAAATATCTTCTGTGACTGGGGTAGGCGAAATAAGCTAGAACTCAATATTAATAAGAGCTGTTTTGTGAGGTATTACAAAATTAGTTCACCTCTGCAGTCGTCGTATCATATTTCAGACACCGCTAAAAGCTCCTATAATAAAATTAAAGATCTTGGGGTGGTGTTTGACTCGAGCTTCACGTTCATTGAGCAGCTAAACTACATTATTCCCAAGGCGTACTCGTCACTGGCTTTCATAAAGAGGAATAGCTCTAAATTTAAAAATCCCTATACCAAAAAAATTGTATACAATGCTTTCGTGAGATCGAAACTGGAGTATGCGTCTGTCATTTGGAATCCTCATTTTGATACGCACTCAAAAAGAGTACACCCAGAAAAAGGTTTAGTTATAATAACCAAGATTGGTTATAGTGATCAAGTGGCATAGTTGGATATGGCGAAATAAATATATAGTTCACGAAAGTCTGCAATTTACTTAAGACTTCTAGTTGGGACAAATGTATATTTGTTAATAATTACAAAACGACTACCTTGATTGGACAATATTGTTAGTTGAATAAAATCATTGTTGAGCAAATATAAACAATGCTTTGGTTGATACAAGTTTTCAATTAATTTTGTGAACTTGCTGTAGACTTGAATCAGCTAACCGTTTATTATTGGGAAAAAAGTTTCAGTTTGACACAAATAAAAATTTACTCGATGTTTGTTGTGTTTACTTTCTTCTTTTATTTGCATATATTAAGCATAAAAATACATACATATTTACATAAGTTAGTTACTAAAGTAAATAATACATATGTATATGGTGGTAAGAATTTCCTAAAAAACAACGATGAAACAGGAACAGTCGTGCGAAAACCCAGGTCAATATCTGCTGGAAGTATACTGCTTTGCTTTTTCCTTAGCTAAATAGACACTTTCAAATTATAATTCACATGAATTATATATCCACTGAAAAACCCCGGTTGGTA
This sequence comes from Rhagoletis zephyria, assembly GCF_001687245.7. Classification (NCBI taxonomy): domain Eukaryota; kingdom Metazoa; phylum Arthropoda; class Insecta; order Diptera; family Tephritidae; genus Rhagoletis; species Rhagoletis zephyria. The sequence continues at coordinate 88,236 of NW_016158106.1, read as the reverse complement.
TCAAACTTTATATTTTTAATTAAACTTTAAACTATGCGCGCACCGAAACAATCGCGATGATAGCAAAACTGAAACTGAGACAAACAAGTATGGGCATGTCGTAGCACACATGGCGCAGCGATCGACATGCCATAGCTTACTGAGCGCTCTGGGACCACATGCGTGTTTCACTCATATACGAACAGCGGTAGCGGAGCAATGATTTCCACGCACAATGCAATGGTCGGCATACTAGCGCATTCAAACGATTCAATAGTGGGACTGTGTGCATTGCTCAGCTGGCGCTCTTCGTATGTGCTCAGAGAGCGCTCAGCATTCTTTACGGGTGGCTCACAAGCATGAATATGTTCCACTCTCAAACCAAATCGTGGTTGCCTCAACTAAGATTTGGTAACTATGACTAAACCACGTGTTGAAAGAAAGCTTATCTGCATTAGCAGAGCTTAATAACATCCTTTTATGAACCATACGTTAAGTTGAATGGAATTTGTAGAAATATGCTTCAAAGAAATATTTATTAGTATTAACCAAACCCTTCAACTAAATTAACGATTTGTTACAACCTAGATGAATATTAGAAGCTTTAATATATTTAGTTATAATTACCAATCGATGGTAATAGTTCCCAATCCTTGGTAACAGTTCCCAAATATTGTCAAAATTCGGGAACTAAATATCTTTAGTTGTCGAAACTAATCCTTTTTCTCAGTGTAGAGCGTGTACAAAAGAGTTTTCTAAAATTTGTGTTATACCAGTTGAAGTTTGATTTGCCAACACCGCCATATATTTCTCGCTGTAAATTAATTGATATGCATACTCTAGCAGGAAGAAGGACTATTTCTGGGCTCACTTTTGAACATGACATTTTTAATGGTAGTATTGACTGTCCTGTATTGCTACAAATCATAAAACTGAATATTCCTGTTCGATCTTTAAGGTATTTTGATATTTTCTCAATAAAATTCTATAAAACCAAATATTCGCAAAATGAGCCTATTTCTAGGATTCTAGGTGAAATCAAAGCTTTAATGAATAGAAGTAGAGATATTGATGTCTTCTGCAGTCGCTGTTCTTTTAAGTTGGCCTTGAGGTCAAATTATATTTAGTCCTAAGTTTAATGTTATCTAGTCTGTAAGGTTCTGTAAAACCATAGACTTAAATAAATAAATAAATAAAATCGTTCTCTCGAATACATGCACCTGCGCCATATACCAGCACGGGCATGATTATAGAGTGTGGTTTTCGTACGTCGAGAGAGGACTTTACTCCTGAATTGCCTACTCAGTCCAAAGTAGCACTTGTAGGCAAGAGTGATTCTGCATTGGATTTCTATGCTGACATTATTATCGGTGCACCGAGAGAAAAAAACACATTTGAAACAAATATAAATATAAAATTGTAAGGAAAAAGTACTTACCACAACAAGAAAATCGTTAATACAAGGATATCAAGTTTATTTCAAACATTTTCTCAATGTTGAACTAACAGCGCCGCTCTTCGCATAACAGTTGACACGCTGTTAAAAATAAACAAAAGTAAAACTGTTGACAACAAATATAAATGTGGTTGGATTAAAAACTTTCGCTGTTGAATTTCAGTTCCCAAAGCCACGCTGTTGATTTAAAAGTAAATCTTTGCGCCAACAAAGAAATTTACAAGAATTATCGGTACTTCTAAATGTAAAATTTTTGTGACAACTTTATTCGTAATTGAAATTAGCGCAGAACTTGTTGAGAAAATTAATCAGTTCTGTGGCAATTGTTTTACGAAGACGACGTTCCTGTCAAGTTTAAAAATATGGATATGAATATTATAAACGTGCTCGAAGAAATTTGTGTGAGAGTCAGCAGATTCCAATATCTTATGTTGAATTTGAAAATGATATCCTTGGAATAGGGATTATCTAGCGACGCCATACAAATTTTGTCTGAGTGTTCAATTAAATCCGTGGAGATATTAAAAATTATGCACACTCACGATATTTGATGAAATTTCTAACAGCAAGACCGTCATCGCAGTCAAAAGATATCAGTAAANTGTGAGAGTCAGCAGATTCCAATATCTTATGTTGAATTTGAAAATGATATCCTTGGAATAGGGATTATCTAGCGACGCCATACAAATTTTGTCTGAGTGTTCAATTAAATCCGTGGAGATATTAAAAATTATGCACACTCACGATATTTGATGAAATTTCTAACAGCAAGACCGTCATCGCAGTCAAAAGATATCATTAAATAAGTATTGAAAAGCTTCATATTATCATGTCCTTAATAAATATTACATCGTATTTTTTCCTAGATTCAACACATTTATTTGTTCAATCTACTTCACTCAATAATATTCCCTCCGCGAATCAGTAAGATATCCAAGCCATCAATATCTGACGCTCAAAACGGCATGATAGTATATTTAATAAACCTATAAAATTTCAAACAAAAAGAAGACGAAATGAAGGACTGTGCCATCCAAGAAAAGTTGACACCACAGCCCCAAAGTTTTTGTTATTGGTGATTCAGTCGAAAACCTGTCAGAGTTTTACGTCTATTTGGATGGCTTACATTACAAAGTACCAACCTTACTTTACGCCCTGGACCTGGTAATAAAAATATGTTTCATATTTAATTTAGAATATCCAGAAAAGAGCAAATATGTGCAGATTTTTCTACAAGAACTTATATTTGAAGTCTCTTATGAAGAGAAAGTTCCAAAATTACAAAATATTTTTTCTAAGCTAAATAATATTCAGTGAGAAGTACTTATTCCACCAGTTCTCATATTTGCTCTATTTGTATTAACTTTTTCACGCTGTAAAATAATTTACTTTTTCATTACAATGAGGAACATAAAACTCCAATAACTTATCAGTGCTTATTGCGATAATTATTTTTTAATTTCCAAATATGTATAAAATAAACTTACATTGTTTACTTTATTATATTGTATACATATATACTTAAAACGTTTAAATAAAAAGTTCTTTCAAACCAAAACCAATCAATTGAGTTTACGTTGAAATTTATCTCAGCGTACGCCAGAAAGATTTCACCTTTTTTCCAACAATTTTCACTTTTTTCCTAACAAATTAGTATTTGAATAAAATACGTAAGTTCTTACCGCCAAAGGTGTTCGTCGTTGGGACCTCAAAGTCCAAGATTTAATTCAACAGCTTCAAATTTTTGTAGCAACGACCTCCACTGTTAACTCAAATAAAAAGTATTTAAAACAACAGTTTATACACTTTTAATCTAAATACGAAAATTGTTGGGTTAAGTACTAATTAAGTTAAAAAATCAACAGTCTTTGCGCTGTTGCTTCAAATGCAAGTAGTTGTTGGGTACGATTTAACCAATAAAAGTTTTTCCAAATACATATAAAATTGTTGGATGTACAGTTTTTTTTCTCGGTGTGTTAATGCTGGTTCCCAAGTAAACGAAATTTTCTACTTTCTCGAAATTATAAATGTCAACAGTGACGTGGGTGCCAAGGCGCGAATGTGCTAACTGTTTGTTTGATGACAGGAGATACTTCGTCTTATTCTCCACCTACCTATCCCCAGACCCATTCTCTTCGTTTCCTTATCGAACTTGGAAAAGGCAGATCAGGCTTCCCGGTTTTTGTTACCGATGATGTCGATGTCATCGACATAAGGCAGCAATTGCACGCCCTTGTAGTAGATTGTTCCCAGCTGTTATTATCTTCTCCAACTTGAGATTACAGAAGTCACATGAAAGGGAGTCGTCCTGTTTGAAACCGCGTTTGGTGGTGAACGGCTCGGAGAGGTCTTTCCCAATTCTAACGGAGCTGGTGGTATTGCTCAACGTACAGACATAGCGGCGTATACGCAACTCCTTTTAGTGCCGTCGAAAGTGGCTTTTAAGCTGACAAATAGGTGGTGAGTGTCGATCCTTTTTTCACCGGTCATTTCCAGGATTTGGCGTATTGTGAATACCTGGTCTATGGTGGATTTTCCAGGCCTAAAGCCACACTGATAAGGCCCAATCAGTTCATTGACGGTGGGCTTCCGTCTTTCACACAGTACGCTCGATAATATCTTGTAACCTATGCTTAGAAGGCTGATCCCGCGGTAGTTGGCGCGAATGGCGGGGTCGCCTTTCTTGTGGATTGGGCAGAGCACACTTAAATTCCAGTCGTCGGGCATGCGTTCATCTGACCATATTCTGCATAAGAGTTCATGCAGGCCCCTTATCAACTCCTCGCCACCGTACTTGAATAGCTCAGCTAGCAGGCTGTCTGCTCCAGCAGCTTTGTTGTTTTTCAGCCGCGTCATTGCTATTCGTACCTCGCCATGGTCAAGCTGAGGAATATCAACTCCGTTGTCATAGACTGGGAGCTCGGGTTCTTCTTCTCCACAACATTCCGTGCTGCTACCATTTAGTAGGGCGGAAAAGTGTTCCCTCCATAATTTAAGTACGCTCTGGACATCAGTTACTAGGTCGCCATTATTGTTCTTACAGGAGTGCGCCC
>NW_016158106.1:72524-81137 GCF_001687245.7 Rhagoletis zephyria | reverse complement strand
CTTGTAACCTATGCTTAGAAGGCTGATCCCGCGGTAGTTGGCGCGAATGGCGGGGTCGCCTTTCTTGTGGATTGGGCAGAGCACACTTAAATTCCAGTCGTCGGGCATGCGTTCATCTGACCATATTCTGCATAAGAGTTCATGCAGGCCCCTTATCAACTCCTCGCCACCGTACTTGAATAGCTCAGCTAGCAGGCTGTCTGCTCCAGCAGCTTTGTTGTTTTTCAGCCGCGTCATTGCTATTCGTACCTCGCCATGGTCAAGCTGAGGAATATCAACTCCGTTGTCATAGACTGGGAGCTCGGGTTCTTCTTCTCCACAACATTCCGTGCTGCTACCATTTAGTAGGGCGGAAAAGTGTTCCCTCCATAATTTAAGTACGCTCTGGACATCAGTTACTAGGTCGCCATTAATGTTCTTACAGGAGTACGCCCTGGTCTTGAAACCTTCCCTAAGTCGCCTAACTCTCTGGTAAAATTTTAGGGCATTCTTCCTGTCGGCCAGCATTTCAAGCTTTATGCACGCACGTATTTCAGCCTCTCTCTTCTTATTGCAGCGAATGTGGTTCTACTGCTCGCATATGTCAGTTTGTTGAAGAGTGTTCTCTGACGGCAGGTGCGAGAGTCGAGTAGTGATTGCATTGGCTGTCTGTTGTGATTGGTGCTTTTCGATGTCAAGCTTTCTTAGCATTTTGGCCGCACATTTTTTGCTGCACAGGGGAGGGTGCGTATCTTGGCTGGAACAAGATAGTGGTCCGAGTCGATGTTTGAGCCTCGGAGTTTACGTGCGTCCAAAACAGTGGAAGCATGCCTTCCGTCTATCACAACATGATCTATTTAGCTCCTCGATTTTTGATCCGGAGACAGCCATGTAGCTTGATGAATGTTTTTATGCTTGAACCTATTACTGCATACTACCATGTTTCGGGCCCCGGCGAAGTCGATAAGCCTCAGTCCGTTGTCGGACGTTTCATCGTGGAGGCTGAATTTTCCGACGGTGGCTCCAAAGATCCCTTCTTTGTCCACCCTGGCATTGAAGTTGCCAAACACGCCAGCGATCGTGCGTGCGCTCCAAGCACTCATAGAAGAGATTCTTCATCCTTCTCTTCCATCGGGGAATGGGCGCAGATGAGCGAGATGTTGAAGAATCTCGCTTTGATGCGGATTATGAGTAGATGCTCGTCCACCGTGGTGAACGACAGTACTCGGCAACGGATTCTCTCTCCCACCACAAATCCACCACCGAATTTGCGCTACTTTTCATGACAGCTGTAGTATACCTCGCAGGACCCCAGGCATTGTTTGCCTTGCCCCGTCCGATGCATTTCTTGGATGGCGGTGATGTCAGCTTTTATTCTTACGAGGACACCAACCAGCCGGGCAGAGGCACCTTCGCCATTAAGAGTCCGCACATCCCAGGTGCATGCCCTCAAATCGTAGTCCTTTAAAAGTTTGCCGTGGTCGTCATCATAAGGGAGTCTCATCCGAGGCATTGTTTCGCTTCTTCACTGGAAGGTTTTTTCACATGACGGGTCCCAAACCCAGCGCACAACCTATTGCTTGGACGGGGATAGTTTCGCAACCAAATACACGTTTATATAGCGAGCCGCTTGCTCCAAGACAGACACCCGCTTGCAGCCGCACCTACTGCTGAACAGACGCTGCAGACTTCAGTTAGCCCCTAAACCGAATAAGTCGGAGTGGCCCAACCGAAGCTCCCCCTCTTTCTGCTGTGACCCAAGGCTCCACTCGGATTGGTAACCTCATCTCACACATGGGTTGTTTACGTCGCCCAGAGTGAGCGAACGAGTCGTGATTGAGTATAGCCGTGCAACTGTAACTGCATACCCAGCACAACGACTATATCCCATTGCACTCCTGACATATTTTGGAATATTTTCTGGCTGACATATTTCGGAATATTTTCTTTTTTGTGCCATAGCAATGATAAAAGTTAACTTAATTTCTAACAAAATCATTGTTCGCTTAATCACTCGCCCAAATATATTTCACAGTTCAATTTAGGTTGAAAAGCATGCTCGAAATAAATCTAAATTGTTCTTACCGATACTTTCCAGTGATTTGGGACTTTTCTCTATTTAGGTAGCTATTTAAATGTATTCCCACAGAGCTTAAGTTATGGAAGACAATCCAGTGGCAACACAGCACGCAGAAAATGAGAGAAAATAACTGATTTTTACGCTAACCGCCACGTACATTTTTTTGCATTATTTGCTCTCTACGTCCGTCAGCATACGTTTACGCTGCGCATTGAGTGTCCGCACCCTTAGTTTTACCAAATGTTATGTTATTTAAATTTTGAATAAACTTGACATTGAAAAAAGATAAAAACCATCCAGCAAAAAAAAATTTGTAGGTTTTGGTTGGTTTCGGTAGGAACTTTTGGTAGGAGAAAAATATGTCCATGACAACACTGGTATGTAATATATTTCTATGCACTTTTTAGCTCAAAAGCAATGCAATACATATTAATGATCACAACGTGCAACAAAACCCACAAAATTTCACGAATCAATCAGTAAAAGTACTCACGAAACTATGGGCTAGACGTAGTAATTATGCATTTTTGTTTTCCTTCCAGGCATCAGAACTCTTTTAAAACGACTTTAAAATTTCAACAATGTGATTAAAAAAAAAAATATTTAAAAAAATTCCGTGCAATATAGCAGCAAAATTTGGGTACCAAATGAAACAGGAAATTTTATAGGAATTAAAAAAAATTAAGTCCTTTGGTTCACAAGTCTTTTGAATAATTTAATTTTTTAAGCTAAAAAAATTAGAAGGCCGAAATCGGGGATGGTCGTGTGTATATTAGTTTCTAACATATTTTTTTGTAATACAAATTGAAAATTTTAAAGAATATTCGAGGATAAAATTGTAAAAGGACCATTTCAGTACCTATTCGTCTTTTTAATTCTACCGAATTCTCTATTTATGAATATGGTACCCATATTGTTATTTTACAGTACACTGTTTTTTTTTTAAGAATTTTTTTAACTAATCATATCTTTAAAATTCCAAAGTCCCTTTAAGAATAATCCTGATAATCGGTGTTATAATCAAGATTTTTTAAGCTGAGGTATTTTATTGCTTCTATCAGAGGCAACACTGATTTTGGTGCTTCAAATTAAAGCTGTTTTTGATGGACTTTTTGGCGCTGATTAAAAATCCGTAAGTATGAAATTTCCAACCCTATCAAAGAAACAAAAGGTGACGGAACCTTCCGCTTTGGCTTAAGTTAAAGCTATAACTCTCGACTACTACCCTAAAAATACCATTTCTGCACCTTTACCTGATAGTCACTCAAAGTCATTTATGACTAAAGTTAAAGTGTTAAAGAATTGCGTTTATGCAATATTTGGAAAGCTCTAGCAAAGAAACAATTTGTTATAGAACCTTCTACTTGCACTTAAATAAAACCTAGAACTTTTGACAAAATACCATCCCTGCACCTTGACCTGATAGTCACTTATAATCATTTATTAAACAATAAAAATGTTGTAAAAAGGTGCTATTGAAAACAAAAATTTTTTTCCTAAATCAGTTTTTCTTGTTAAATAAACGACTATTAGTTACCATCAGATCAAAGTGCAAGGATGGTATTTTCAGGGATTGGAGTCGAGAGTTCGCGTCTTAATTTAAGCCTAAGTGGAAGGTTCTATCTCCTTTTGTTTAATTGCGGTACGTACTCAATCTTAGCCAAAATCAGTTTTGCTCTTCATTAAATGGCTATAAGTGACCAATTGGTCAAGGTACAGGGATGGTGTTTTTACAGATTCTAGTCGAGAGTTCTAGCTTTAATTCAAGCCTAAGTGGAAGATTCTTTAGACTTATGTTTATTTTCTAGAGCTTCTCAAATATTGAAAAATAACGTGATTTTTTGACACTTTGACCTCATTTTCCCAAAAACTGGAGCTGACGGAAACTTCTTTGAACTTACGGATTCTTACATCGGCGTAGCCAGAATGAAATTTAGGGGGGGGGGGCTCGACCCTATTAAGCTGGCATTTCAGGGTACTATTTTATATATATATATAAGGAAAATTTGAAAGTTAGGGGAGGCTCGAGCACCCCCCTGCCCGTACCTGTCTACGCCCATGGATTCTTAATCAGCATCAAAAAGTGTATCAAAACAGCTTTAACATTTTCCGAACCAAAATTTGTGTCCACTTTTGTCGGCCTGTGTATTTTGCATTTTAGCATATCTCAGACGTTACAGAAGTGCTACTTCGGTGGTATCTGAAAAATAATTGTAATCTTCTCTATCCTCATAATTTTCTGGAAAATCTAAAGTGTGTCTGCATAAATATCTCTATTGCTTTTTTAGAGGTGGCTAAAGAAACGGGTTATGTAAAAGGATCTGACGTAATAAACATAATATTGAGCAAATCTCTATTTGTATTAGCTCAAGACGATTTTCGCGTGTGGAATGTTCAAACACATCGGTAGTTATTATTTCGGGGTTCGTGCGCCTCTTCAGATAATTATCCACTTGCTACTACGAAATACTGCACAATTTGTATAAAACTACATACTCAATGGACTATTTCCTTAAAAAAATTCAAATAAACACATGAGCAAACCTTAGTGCACCCTAATAAACTGTTCTATTTTAAAAAGTGTATAATGCTAAAAAAAATATGTCTCAACGCGAATGAACCCTGAAAACGGCGAGAATGAAAATGTTTCTGCGAGTTAAGATTTAGGCAAAGAACTTGATTATTTCAATGACCTTTATATGACTTAAAATCAGAGGCGTAACTATAGGGCGGCATGGCTGGCAAAAGGCCACAGGCCCCCGATCCGAGAGGACCCCGGGCCAAGAGACCGGGAGCTCTGAAATAACCCAACGTTTTTAACAACTCTAAGTACTTAAAAGTTATAATTTTTTTAAGTTCTTAAAATCAATTAAAGTTAGACCCAACGTTACATCGCACCTATATTTCTGTTAATAGGTATTTCTCAAACGTTGTGCAAAACCCAAAAGTTTTTCATTTATCCTGATAATAAACCTCAAACGCTACATTTTATATACAGATTTTTGTGTCGTACCTTTTGGTGTTTTAATGTTAACTACTATACCATAGTATAATGCTAGACTATTTGTATTCTACATTTTGATCGCATGCGAGAGACAAGAGAAATCATTTATCTGGCTGATAGCTATTCCAATGCATTTATAAAAAGATGGCAACATGATTAGTTGTCAAAAAATTAGAATGAAAGCAAATTAGCGCAATACCTTACGATATAAAATAACAACTATACGTTGCTCAAATTGATTATCATTGATTGTCATAAAACATAATTTTATTATTTCCCAAAAGATTAAATTTTTTGCAAGCGCAAAATGGAAATTGTAGAAAATGTTGCCTTAAAAAAGGGAGAGGTCTGCCAATTTCACACAAATTGAAGTCGGAGTGTTAATAGAATTTGTTGGTAAATGCAAACATATTTTGGAAAACAAGAAGACAGACGCTGTTAGCAACAAGGACAAGGAGGCGTCTTGGGGGAAAGTATCAAATCTTTTAAATGCATCCTCCGGTACAACATCACGAGCAGCATCGACCTTATAATTAAAATACGAGGGAATGAAAAAGTTGCTGAAGAAGAAAGTAGCTATTAATCGACAGGAGCTTTATAAAACCGGCGGGGCTCATTCTCAAATTCCATATTCGAGTGTGGAAAATCGCATTTTATCTAAGTATTCCAATATAGATGGTTTGAAAAATAGGCATGACTCCGATGGCATTGAGGGAAAGTAGCATTCATTTTGGGTACGGTTTAGTTATTTGCACAATGACTTGGGTTGTTGTGTCCAAACGCGTTACCCTTATCTTAAGACTTTAACACACACGTGTAGTCAAAGGAGCACTAGTTTATTAATAAATTCGGTTTGAAATATATCCTTTTTTGTAAATTTCGATGTGGGTTCCGGGCAAAAATACTGTTAATGGCGTAGCCGGGGTCATATGCAGATCAAATGTTGTATACCTTTGGCACTAGTAGAGGGGCTTCCGCCAAGGTGGAAGGTGTTTTGCGCAAAAATATTTTGGATAGCATAAACCGAGTTTGCATTTTCTATGTCGAAATGCTAATATTACACCATTTTCAAATAGACCACCGGGGAGTGCAAAGGGGGCAGAGAGGGGAAGGATGGCTTTTCTTAAAGTTTTGACTATTGGAAAAAAAATTGTGGTGGTATTTTAGGTGCCATATCCCCCGCTCTCCGCTCCACACCACAAAATCATTGTAGAAATAACTAAACATTTCCTTTAATTTTGATTAACACATTCTTACTAATTGTAGTATTTTCAGGTTAACGAGTATTTGATTACTTAAGAAATTTATGACACGTTAATGCCCGCCAGTATGAACATCATATGCGGTGGCGAAAATGTAAATAGGGAAAAGACATCTTAGCAAGTTTTAGCTATTTTTGTTGTTTAAAAAGTATTTATTAGATATATTTTTATAAAATAATCCAACTATCCAACAAAAATAATGTAAGCCAAAATTATAAACATGAAAATTCGACGAATTTGAACAAATATTTATCAATATTATTAACTTTTTAATTTTGTCGAATTACTTTTGTACAAAGTTTGGAATTCGGGCTTACATGGTTTTTGTTAGATAACACGTTAATAAAAATATACGTACCTAATAAACACATTTTGAACAAACGCAAGGGAAATAACCCAAGATTTCCAAAATGTCTCTTCCCTATATATATTTTTGCCACTGTATGTACAAACATATATTGCACTTCTGGGTGACACATTATCATACTTTCTTGTAAATTCTGCATTTGAATACAAAGAAGTCGAGATAACTACGACAACAGCAACAGCAGCAACAGATCAAGGCGATGCCGAAGAAGGTACATTTATATCTACAAGATGTGTTTCTCAAAGAACGGGACTGACGGTGTAAAATATTTTCTTTTGATTTTTAGTTATAGAAGTGAAGAAATGGGACAATTGGTCTCCTCAGGCTTTGAAGCAACCTATTACACCAGTTTTGAAAAAAACTAGCACAAAACGTAGATCATAAATGTCTAAATTTGAACAACTTACAGATGCAAGATTGGAGTTAGTCAAAATACAAATAGAGATGGCTAACAAGGAGTTAGGCAAAAGCAAAAGGAATACGAACGGAGAACAGAGAAAAGTGGAATTGCACAATAATCAAACGCAAAAGCGGCAGTGCCTTCCAATTCTTTAACAATCATAATCTGGACTTATAGCTTTCGAAATCACTTGATAATTTATAAATTTCTTTTTTTCCCACATACACTCAAGGCCAAAAGAATAAGTGTGCGATATCTCCATTAGTTTTAACTATTTTTTTATCCATTATTTTTTATATATTTTTTTAACGATGTAAATCCCATGCCACTGTGTTAAAAATTTAGAATAACTCAACAAATTCTCATCAAAGTTTCAAACTTTTATTCAGAATTTTTAGAAATTTTTTTTAGTAGGTATATGTAGCAATTGGAAGGAGCTTAAAATTGAAGTAGATTTTTAATAAGTTTCTTACTGACGGGGATACGCATTTGCTTTCATACAAACTTTATCAAAAATCAACTCCAGTTTTAAGCCCCTTCCATTTGGCACATCATTATACTAAAATAATTACGTTTTCGTTTCTACCAAAAATGTTGCCCTTTCATTGCCCTCTTTGTTATTGCTAAGGAGAAGACAATGAAAAGGGATTTTTTTTGTAGAAACGTAAACGCAAGGCATGATAAACAAGGTAGAAGTGATTTTGACATTTCCCCCTTTTGAACACCGACTATAATGTCAAATGATGAATAACTTTTAACGAGAGCTGTAAAATTAATGAATCAACATAGTCTGCATTCACTCGGCATTCCTTTCAAAATGTTGATTGTTGGTTTGTGTAAATAAAAACCTCATTCCTGAGTGGCTTAAAACATTTGAAAACAAAAAAACTGTGTTTTGTTATTGAATGGTAGATTGCCATTCAGAATAGAATGTAAATGTACAGCAGCATTCGCACTCACACATGATTGTATATTTAGAATAAATGCACACTTTTTCACCATTCAGTACCAATAATTTGTTCGCAGGGTTGATATATTTTATACTTTAAAGTTTGAACATATCTGAAATTGAAACAAAAACAAATATTTTATTTCAAAGTATATGTACTTATGTATAGAAGTTTTCTGCCACTAACCCAAAGCCAATGACTCGTGCAATATTACTCCAAACCAACTTATTGCAACCGTAGAGCAAAAAATGTATATCGAGGGCTTATATTCAATACCCTCTATCTGCAAAAACTCAATTTTTCAGGAGAGCAAAAAAACTGTTTTGGCAGCTGTTTTTAAAAGTGTTAATAATTTTAAGTACACACGCATGTCTTTAATATTCACGCAATATACTAAAACTAGTTTTTTACTTTTAATTCATTTAATTTTAGTTTAAAGATCAGATAGAGGTTATTGCAATTCGAATTATAACTATTTATATAGAAAAATTTGCTGATAGAGGGTTTTGCAGAATAATGAAAATGTCAGTTCTTTAGACGTAAATACTATGTTAAACTAAGATTTTAATGC
>NW_016158106.1:51442-70714 GCF_001687245.7 Rhagoletis zephyria | reverse complement strand
ATTTATATAATTTAATTCAAATTTCAAATTCAAAACTTCAAATTTTTTTCTCGTATGGGTAATAAAATGAAATCAGATCTTGTTTTTTTGCCTCCATCGGAATCAGCTGCTGAACAACATTCCTTCAGAACTTTTCATCAGATTCAAACATGGCTTGGCAATGTCTTGGACCCGGAAGACTGGGGCTGGAATAGACGTAGATGTCGTTTGGAACCCGTTATGTGCACCAAAGAACCAATTCCATCTTCACTTCTTAAAATTATTTCGTGTACTTGCACGACACAATGCGGCGCAGCTTGCGGCTGTAGGAAAGCAGGACTTAAATGCTCCATCGTTTGTAGAAATTGTTCAGGTCAAAACTGTTCGAACGTTCCAGTAATCACCGATGACAGTAGCGATGATGAAGACATTTATGATATGCCAACCACAGTCCCCTTACCTCGATTTGGCGGAGCTAAACATGCAATTCATCCCCCTAGCGACATTGCACTTTAAGACAGTGAAGATGATCCTTCGCCATCAAAACATGCCAGGAAATAGTATAGTGGAAATAGTGAATGTACTTCATTTACTTTTCTCTATCAAAATATTTATTTTATGTTCAATCATTCCTTACGTTTCATTTAATTAATTCGATTTATATTAATTGAGTTCAATGTTATGTTACATTTTTACTAAGTTTCATTTCAAGTACAAAACAGTGTAATATATAGTATGTGCAACGATAGTGTTATTTATTATTTTACTATTCTTTTATTTCACAATATGTGCAATAAGAATTAGAGCCGAATTACACATGCGCGCCTAATATTATCTCATTTTTGGAGATTTCACTCCGACAATCTTGAACTACATGCATCGTGATTTCAAGTTTTTTCTGTTTAAATAAACTTACTTCACTTTACGCCATGAATATTGAGCTTGTGGATTCAATAACCGATGAAATGCGTGTAATATATTTATACATATCGTTGGTTATTATATCCGTGCCTTCAATTGTTTTCTTATTTGCTGAAGAAAATAACTTGTAAGTTAGTTGTTTTATGGTATATAGCAATGAAACATAAAATGCAAACAAGAAAAAATTGATTAAAAAAGTTTCGATATGCAGCCTATAAGTCCCTGTATGGCTCGACTTGTACGTGTTCCAGCGTGGATTGCCAGAGGCTGCCTTATTGGATCATCGATGTGTATACATCAGATAAAAGGAATTTTGTGTACTTCAAAAAAGTATTTGGACTATCAAGTGTAAAAATGCGAAGGAACTGAGTAATTTGCGAAAAACATACATCAAAAAAGAAATTTTCCACTTTGATGCTTAATAGTTTTTTATCTATTTGTTTGACAGCAAAATTGTTCTAATAAAAAAAATGGGGAATTTGGTTACGAACAGAATGATATATTGCTCTTATCCGTGCGACAACCAGCAGCCTAGATATTTGCAAAAATGTGAAGAAAAACGTTTTTTTGCATAACTTTGCAAAAAACATTCGCACAGCACTGCAAATTTAGATTTAATTTCTTTTTATAACCCCCTATTCAATTCTATTCATAACTAAATTCGTGCATGGTATTGCAAACTGATGCCCTTTTTCACGACGATTCGACTGGACTATATTTCTTTCACAGTATACAGTAATCCAGATAGCCAAAACAAAATATGTAAATATGTTTATTTGGCATTTTGTTTGAATATATTGGTTGATATTTTTTCACAGTTATCGTTTTCGTTAACCCAAATGAAATCCAATTTCAATATTTTCTTATGGTGAAAAATATTTTCAAGTCACATAAAATAAAATAACGAGAACAACAAAATTCCAAGCAAATCAAGCGTGAAGCGGAAGCGATTATGACCGGATGCAGTTCCTACATAAGTCAAACCGTGTTCCGAACACGACTTTGAGTGAATAATGGTGGGCTGACTTTGTAAAATGGTCCCATCGATGAGGCGGTAAAACAAGTATTACTTAGCTTAAGGTCGAACTCTCTAATTTTCAAATGCACGTAATTTGTATGTATTTGTTCAGCCGCTTATTCACATTTGAAAGATGATAATGCATGAATTAATGCAAGTAAAGACGGTTTATGCAGACAAGCGAGCGCGTTTGTTAACCGTATAAATCAAAATATTCAGAATGACGGGATGAATTAGTTCAGCACTCTCTGTTTGTAAACACGCTAACTCGAACATAATTTAGATATTTTAACGAAAGTCGGTTTCGAAGTTGCCTTTGGTAAAATTTTGGTTAGTGTTAAACTTTGGTGAAATCTGCCAATAAGCACGCCCACCTTCCACATAGCAATTAATAATATTTTTGTTTTATTATAATTTGTTTTACGAATTTTGCTGTTCAAATTTACATTTCAAATATATCAACAAACAATTGTGGGTACTTTTGCACCAGTCGTTGGCTATGGGTTAAAAAATCCTATATATTCACAACATTTCATGTATTAATTTTCAAATAAGCATATTGTCAATGCTGTATACTGTGATTTTATTCAGTTTTCAAATTTGAAACTTTCAAAACGAAATTTCAGAAGGGTTCCTGTTTGTTTTTTAAAGGGGTTGAGGAGTTACATTGCGTTGAGCAATTTTTTTAATTAACTATTAATTAAAAAACATATTTACCACGCAATTCTGCAAGAGGGTACCGTAACTTTTTTCACATAACGTATATTTGGAACAACCAAAATCAATCGATATGAATACATACATTTATGTTCGTATGTACTACTTATGAATATATATATACATAAAAATGCTCAGTATAATAATTATAGTTTAAAAAACTAAACCCTCGCTATTATAATTTAAATTCGTACTGTCATCAGGTATGTAACTTGAGAATAAATATCGCGGCATCTTTTAGGCGCATCAATATTACATAGTTACATCCCGAGCTAATAAAAGGGAGGTAATAAAAAGAGAAGTTGATTAGTCCATGTCCGTATGTCTGACCGTTTATTTGCGTACACGATAACTCTTACAAAAGTTGAGATATCTCAACCAAATTCTGTACGCGGGTTTTTCTTTATCTAGGGCAGCAGGGTATTGAAAATACAAAAATCGGACAATAACCTAGTCCCTCCCATAAACCGGTAATTTCGAAAAATGCCAAAACTACAATATTTCCTTAATTACAGGAACCAAATTGCTAAAAAACTGCCATGTTCATTATTATAGTTTTGGAAAATTGACATGGGATATGTTGCTAACTTTAAACATCAATTTGCTCAAAACATACATTTAGAACAGTGTGCAAACCTCAGCAGCTAGTTCGAAAACGCCCTATCTCAAAAAACTTTTCAAGAACGCCCTATTTCAGAATTTTATTGAAAAACACTCTATCTCAGATTTTGGTTGAAGAACGCCCTATTTCCGAATTCGATTCAGAAATGCCCTATCTCACTTCAAAATGTATTGAAAATGTGCTGATATAGGGCGTTTTTGAATCGGCAGCTGAGATAGGGCGTTTTTCAAACGTGAACAAGTCCGGCCAGTTATGCCTCTTGAGAGGAACGAGGGTGTTCTGTTCGGGACGGCTTTGGCGAGTTCAAGCTGTTGCGGCTGCTAGAGGACGCGGGGGTGGTGGCGAACTGGCGCGCGGTGTGGACCGCCGGTGACGAAGTCGAACGGTTTCTGCTGGTTGCTTAGGTAGCGGTGGTTGCTAATTGGCACTCTGGGCGGAACGCCGCAATCGAATGAAGGAGGATAAACTCTTGCTGCTGACGGAATGGCCGTCTGAAGAGGATTTTCAGCGACCAAAAATATTGCACCTAAGCTAGTGCCGAATTTACACTCGCGCTGCCCCTTGCACAATAAAACGATTTTAAGTTTTACAACATACACTTCAATGTGCGATTTTGATTTTATTTACAATAACTAGCTTCAATATACGTATGTAAATTCAAAGGTCGATTAAATAGGCGCGCTCAATTGCCGGTAGAAAAACGAGTTATAATTCGGGAAAAACGTTTTAACGATGTGCAGATTACAATGATATATGCAAAAAATTATGTTTGAGTATATGTACAAAAAATGAAGAAGAAAAGGTTTGTTCGTTTTGGCTGGAACATACAGCTGATCGATGATGGCTGCCGCGTTGCCAACTACTGGAAATCGCTAGAGGGGATATTCACGTAGTGCTCGATTAGCTATCCTGCCCCCCTAGACGCACTATGCGTCTAGCGTCTGTTGCAACTCCTGTATGGCGCGAAGTGCTTCCTGGACGAGGAGGCGAGTTACCTTTCCGCGGTAATTTGTGGTATGTAGTCCTTGAGCTGACCGTTTAACAATGCGGTCTCCCACTGGTACTGGGTTGCGACGACGGGAGGCTGTTCCTGTGGAAATCTGACGGCGGGCGTTGTTGTTGGCAGGAGGTGTTGTTGGTGTTTGGCTACGGTGGAGCGACGTGTGATGCTGGAGGTTGCACTTGCGGCAACTTCCCGATGAGCTACACTCGATGGTGTGGTGGGATAAAGCGAGACAGTTGGTGCAATAACCGTGTACTCTGGCTAGTACGTACCGCTGCTGAGGTTGCATGCTCTTGATGACCGAGCACATTCGCAGAGCGTGACGGCGAGTGCAAAGCGGCATCGCTGGTAATCCTGTCCACCCGTTCCGGTCGGACTGCCATTGGCAGCGTTGTCGTCTGTGCCAGCTACCACGACCTTAGACTGGAGTGTCGTACGTGGTGCTGGTTGCGGGGCGCTACTTGCTTCCATCAGCAAATACATGTTGTGCGTATTTCTTAATGAAGGATTTGTGACAGAACTGGGTTATGAGAAGGCTTTGTGTGTAATTTCCGAGCGGTACAGTGAATGTGAGGCTCTAGGGGGAATAAATTTCCAATTTATGCCCTGAGCAGAATATTTTTGAACGACGTCTTCCGATACCTGGATGAGAAAGTGGGCGAATTCTATCTCCGTTGCTCTTTTGGCTCCAATAAACGTTTTGCCGTTATCGCTCATCATTTTGGCGGGATAGCCGCGACGTCCAACAAAGCGAGCAAACGCATCTAGGAACGCGTTAGTCTTTAAGCATACAAAGACGGCCACATAACCCTTCACTAGGGTGGTCGTTCATAGAGGCCTTTATCTGAAAAGGCCCAGCAAAATCGACTCCGCTAATGCTGAAGGGGGGATCATAGGTGCACCGCTCTGGTGCAGGGCTGCCATTAACTGTGAACGGATTTGCTGCTTGTGGATAGTGCAGGACTTACATTGGAATATGCATTTTTTAATAAGCGGTTTCAGTTGGGGAATGTAGCATTCTTGTCTTATGACCTGTTGCAACAAACGCAACTCTGCGTGTAAAAGTAAATCATGCAGAAAAAGAATGTAGATAACCGCGAGTCGGGATTTTTCCGGAATTATAATCGGGTGTCGCTCATTGTAGGTCAAGGTGGAATGAGCTAGTCGACCGTTAATCCGGAGTAGACCGGTTTTATCCAAAAAGGGGTTGAGAGTTAGCAGTGAGCTTCATTTGTCAATTAGGGTTAAATTCTCTAAGCAAGCCTTTTCACGAGGGAAATACCGAGTTTGAGTTAACGCCATGAGGTTATGTTTAGCGCTCCGGAGATCGTCCTGTGAGAGAGATGGGGAATATAAACCACGGACGCCCCGTACTCGATGTTTTAAGTGCTTAATGAATTTAAAGGCATATTCCATAACCCTGAGAGCGCGCGAAAAGGAGGAGAATCGATCTAGGATGTCGGGATCGTCTTCGGTGGTATGGAGTGCTTCGACGCGGCGTACCTCTGGCGGGGAGATGTCTCGGGTTGAAGATCGTAACCAGGCTTCGGGGGGCTGGTGAGCCAATTTGGACCATTCCAACATAACGAAGAGTTAGCCAAGTCGATAGGTTTGCACCCTCTTGTGCCCATATCAGCGGGATTTTCGTTGCTGCGGACGTGCTTCCAGGTGGCGTTTCCAACAAGACCGATTATCTTCGCGGTTCTATTAGAGACGCAAGTTTTCCACGTGTAGGGGGGCTTTTCTATCCACGCCAGGACTATTTCAGAGTCGAACCACATGGTCAATTTCCTATTCGAGAGCTTGAGATGAGACTGGACAACTGCGACTAGTTTGGCCAGGAGAAAGGCACCACATAATTCCAGCCGGGGAAGGCTTGTGGTTCTAAGAGGCGCCACTTTACCTTTCGATACCAGCAGGTGGGAGGAGATACGGGGACCTTCTGAGGTTCGAGCATATATATTTGCGCAATAGGCCTTTTCAGAGGCATCGCAGAAGCCATGTAGTTCGACATTTTGATCCGGGATGTAGTTGACCCAGCGGGGTATTTGGATGGCCGGGATTGTTTGCAAGTTGTTCGAAAAACTGCATCCATTTCATGAGGCGGAGGGGTTTGACCTGTTCGTCCCAGTCAGTACCATCCAGCGATATCTCTTGCAGTAAAATTTTAGCTTGAATCATTATTGACGTAAGCCACCCTGCGGGATCGAAAAGTTTCGCAACGGACGAGAGGATCTGCCGCTGTGTGCTTACTGACGATGCTGGGATAGACTCAATGGTATACGAGAAGGTGTCGTTTAGAGCATTCCACTGAATCCCGAGTGTTTTTGTAGTACTAGCATTCTCGAATTCTAGAAAGTTTGTGTCCAGCAAGTCCTCTTTCTTTATGTTTTTGAGAATGTCAGGGTGATTTGCCGTTAATGGGAAGCCTGCTGAGTTTAGTGCTTCAATGACTTGGGATAGCGATTGAGATGGGGACTGCCAAGGGATGGGTTATTTCCACATCTTTTGCGAGTTAGTGGAGTGTGCTTATAGCGAGATAGGGTGCACAATTTACACGGAAAGTGACAGTTTTTAACTTGTAGTCTCTTATTGGACTGATTGTGGATGACCGGAATAAAATTTTTTGGGAATCTTGGTCGTCTTTATGGAGTAATATTTGTCGATAAATTTTTTCGACGTCGCCGTTGAAGACAAATTTGTACATTCGCCCTTTCAAGATCAGTAGTATTAAGTCTAGTTGGAGCGTTGGTCCGGTATATAAAACGTTATTCAGGGAGAGACCGGAACCAGATCTTTTGGATGCATTGAACACCACTCGTACATTTGTCGTTATTTTTTCGGGTTTGATAACGGCGTGGTGATAGAACGACAGGTGTTTGTCTTCTGAAGCTTTCTCATAGGAAGTCGTTTCTTCCATATGGTCGAGGGTGAGGTATTCTTCTACGACATCGTCATACATGGTTTTCAGATTGCCCCTTTTGACTAGTGAACGCTCCATGCTTAGGAATTGCTGGAGCGCCGCGTCCCGGGATGGGCCCAATGCAATTTTATCTGGGAAGCTGGGCTTAAAGGGAGCCGGACTTTGTATCGACCATCATTTGTGCGAGTGGTAGTGGCTGGATAGTAGTCTTCACACTGCTTGTCTTCGGGAGTGGGGATTTGGGCGTTTGGAACTTCTTCAAGTTCCCAAAACCTTTTGAGTTGACTATCTAAGTATGTATCGGATATTTCTTCCACCTGAGTAGAGTGGTTTCGGGAATCTGACCACTTAAGATCCAACGGAATATGGTATTTTACGCTAGCAAGTTATGGGATATCTTTTTGATACCTTCTAGCATTATTTGGGCAATGAGATCACTGCCTATTACGATATCTATTTCAGCTGGGGAATGGCAGTTTGGATCTGCTAATTTAAGATGTGCCCATTTTTCTCTTTGGTTGTGGGTCAGTTGGAACTTCGGGAGAAGTCTGGTCAGTTTTGGCAACACTATAGCTTGAGCTTTAATTTTTATACTTTTGCCGGCGGAGACTAAGATCAGAGAGCATAGCTTATTAGAGGTTTGAACTACCCTTCCACCCATGCCAGAGATTTCAAAGTTTCATTGTTGGCATGGGAGTCTGAATTTTGTTTGGGCCTTTGAAAAGATAAAGCTCCGTTCTGACCCTTGGTCAATCAGGGCTCTTAATTTAAAGAGTTCACCTCTATGTTCTACAGATACAATAGCAGTTGGGAGCAATACCTTGTTATCGTTTTCCGAATAAAAGAACTGCACTTGGGTTGTGCTCGAACGCGATGCCTGTTCGTTAAGAACTTCCGACGGACTGATGATTTATGAATTGGGAACGTTAGTTAGTGCGGTTGTAAGTTGCGAAGTCGTTCTGTGGATTCGGTCATTATTTTTATTCGGGGTGGATGCTACACTATAGTGGAGTGTTGAATGATGTCGCTTTTGACAATGAAGGCAGGTGTTAGTGCTGCTACAATCTTTTAGTAGGTGTGTCTGAGAAAGGCAATTTTCGCACAGATTTTTGTCTTTCGCAAACTTTGTGCGATCTGGGATAGCCAATTTTTTGTATTTGTAGCAGTTATTCAGCGTGTGCGTAGGGTGCTTGCGCATAACACAACTGTAAATTTTGCGCTGATCCGTCATGTGGGAGTTAATCTTAGTTAAAGATCTGTTATGAGAGTTTTGGGATTGACTGGGTCTCGAAAATGATCTATCCTGTAAAGCAGGCTGTCTTGAGAAGGAGGTGTTTGGGGGATATTGTCGGGGCTTGGCTGGACGCCATTGATCCACCCTTTCCACCACTTCATATCGGGTTGNTGAGAATGTCAGGGTGATTTGCCGTTAATGGGAAGCCTGCTGAGTTTAGTGCTTCAATGACTTGGGATAGCGATTGAGATGGGGACTGCCAAGGGATGGGTTATTTCCACATCTTTTGCGAGTTAGTGGAGTGTGCTTATAGCGAGATAGGGTGCACAATTTACACGGAAAGTGACAGTTTTTAACTTGTAGTCTCTTATTGGACTGATTGTGGATGACCGGAATAAAATTTTTTGGGAATCTTGGTCGTCTTTATGGAGTAATATTTGTCGATAAATTTTTTCGACGTCGCCGTTGAAGACAAATTTGTACATTCGCCCTTTCAAGATCAGTAGTATTAAGTCTAGTTGGAGCGTTGGTCCGGTATATAAAACGTTATTCAGGGAGAGACCGGAACCAGATCTTTTGGATGCATTGAACACCACTCGTACATTTGTCGTTATTTTTTCGGGTTTGATAACGGCGTGGTGATAGAACGACAGGTGTTTGTCTTCTGAAGCTTTCTCATAGGAAGTCGTTTCTTCCATATGGTCGAGGGTGAGGTATTCTTCTACGACATCGTCATACATGGTTTTCAGATTGCCCCTTTTGACTAGTGAACGCTCCATGCTTAGGAATTGCTGGAGCGCCGCGTCCCGGGATGGGCCCAATGCAATTTTATCTGGGAAGCTGGGCTTAAAGGGAGCCGGACTTTGTATCGACCATCATTTGTGCGAGTGGTAGTGGCTGGATAGTAGTCTTCACACTGCTTGTCTTCGGGAGTGGTGATTTGGGCGTTTGGAACTTCTTCAAGTTCCCAAAACCTTTTGAGTTGACTATCTAAGTATGTATCGGATATTTCTTCCACCTGAGTAGAGTGGTTTCGGGAATCTGACCACTTAAGATCCAACGGAATATGGTATTTTACGCTAGCAAGTTATGGGATATCTTTTTGATACCTTCTAGCATTATTTGGGCAATGAGATCACTGCCTATTACGATATCTATTTCAGCTGGGGAATGGCAGTTTGGATCTGCTAATTTAAGATGTGCCCATTTTTCTCTTTGGTTGTGGGTCAGTTGGAACTTCGGGAGAAGTCTGGTCAGTTTTGGCAACACTATAGCTTGAGCTTTAATTTTTATACTTTTGCCGGCGGAGACTAAGATCAGAGAGCATAGCTTATTAGAGGTTTGAACTACCCTTCCACCCATGCCAGAGATTTCAAAGTTTCATTGTTGGCATGGGAGTCTGAATTTTGTTTGGGCCTTTGAAAAGATAAAGCTCCGTTCTGACCCTTGGTCAATCAGGGCTCTTAATTTAAAGAGTTCACCTCTATGTTCTACAGATACAATAGCAGTTGGGAGCAATACCTTGTTATCGTTTTCCGAATAAAAGAACTGCACTTGGGTTGTGCTCGAACGCGATGCCTGTTCGTTAAGAACTTCCGACGGACTGATGATTTATGAATTGGGAACGTTAGTTAGTGCGGTTGTAAGTTGCGAAGTCGTTCTGTGGATTCGGTCATTATTTTTATTCGGGGTGGATGCTACACTATAGTGGAGTGTTGAATGATGTCGCTTTTGACAATGAAGGCAGGTGTTAGTGCTGCTACAATCTTTTAGTAGGTGTGTCTGAGAAAGGCAATTTTCGCACAGATTTTTGTCTTTCGCAAACTTTGTGCGATCTGGGATAGCCAATTTTTTGTATTTGTAGCAGTTATTCAGCGTGTGCGTAGGGTGCTTGCGCATAACACAACTGTAAATTTTGCGCTGATCCGTCATGTGGGAGTTAATCTTAGTTAAAGATCTGTTATGAGAGTTTTGGGATTGACTGGGTCTCGAAAATGATCTATCCTGTAAAGCAGGCTGTCTTGAGAAGGAGGTGTTTGGGGGATATTGTCGGGGCTTGGCTGGACGCCATTGATCCACCCTTTCCACCACTTCATATCGGGTTGACCCTCGCTAGGGCAGGCACCTTGTCGTTGGTGCGGGGGCTTAGCTGCATCACCAACCAGCCCTCTTCTGGTTTGAGGTAACGCGGATGGGCAGACCTCCGCGCTACCTTCTCTCTAGACTTGGACTGCTGGAGAGCAGTGACTAACAACTGCCACCTCCTAATCAAGGGTGTTAAGCGACACCGTGCCTATTGGACGGTGGCCTTACCGCGACAAGTGGCGCTGGCGCGGCGGACTTTTGGAGATCCCCTACGAAAATTTAGACCACTGAGCTCGCCTTGTCGAGCAGGTGGTCGTACGAACTAAATGATGATGAAAACAACAAAAAAACAACAATCAAAAAACCAAAGAAAACAAAATTTGACAACAACAGCCACAACAACAGCAAGTAAAGTAACAATAACACCCGCGGCTTCAAATGCGGTGGGTGCTACAGCAACACGCACAACTGAAGCACTGGAGACGCCAAGAGACAGCAGCGCGCGGAAGGCTCAAGAAGTGCTGGGCGGAAGGGCAGTTTCCTAGACCAGCTAACCGCCGAGGAGGCAGCGCTGTTCATCGAACATGAAAGGGACGATGACCAACTATGAACCAGTGCAGATGCGCTACATCGCATGGGCCAGAGCAAAACAGGTAGTTTTAATAACAGAAATTTGACAAGAAATCTCAATTTACCTGCCGAACTAGATCGGCCGCAACACTGGTCCGGCAGTTCTCTTTGCAGATACAGAGAGACAGCAAGGTCAGAAAGCAGCCACCGCACAGATGGCTGTCACCGCTCCAAGAACCGGCATCGCTCGGGTAGTAGGCGTCGCTCTACGAGTCGACACCGCTCAAAGGGCCGGCAGCGCTCCAAGAGCCGGCGCCGATCCGAAAGCGGTCACCGAGCGGAGAAGGAGAGACTCCATAGGTCGCACAGCAGTAGCGCTTCAGCAGCGTCCGACGACTCCGGGTGGCAGAAGCAGATGAGTAGGAAACCCCGCNGAACCGGCATCGCTCGGGTAGTAGGCGTCGCTCTACGAGTCGACACCGCTCAAAGGGCCGGCAGCGCTCCAAGAGCCGGCGCCGATCCGAAAGCGGTCACCGAGCGGAGAAGGAGAGACTCCATAGGTCGCACAGCAGTAGCGCTTCAGCAGCGTCCGACGACTCCGGGTGGCAGAAGCAGATGAGTAGGAAACACCGCAGGGCCAAGCCTCCTCCGATGCCGCGGCCAGGTCAACCGGGGTCACTAGCCGATCGGCTTCGCGAGGGCTTAAGCGGTTCCAGGGCTAAATGGTACCTCCGGTACCTCGGGCAAGGCAAGGCCTCAGTTGAAGCCAGAGCTATGGCAGAGGTCAGAATGGAGATAGATAATGAGGGACGTGAGAGACACAGAAAAGGCGACATCCCGCACCCGCCGATAGGTGGAAGAGCTGGCCCCAAACAAACAAGCACATTTACCCGCACCTGCTGAAAAGCAGAAGAGCGGGCCACAGCGTCAACAGCAGCACAGACCCGCGCCCGCTGAAAAGCGGTGAAGGGAGGAACCAACAGGCTCCAACAAAAGAGGTAGCAACCAGGTCCCTCCGCCAGAGACAGCGGGACCATCTTTTGAAAACCTCTTCCATGATGGCATCCTGGAGTCTGGTTAGGTCTTCCGAGCTCAGGTCAGCAGCAGGGTACTCACAAGGCAGCACCGCTACCCGAATGCCTTTTAGGGCTTCCGAATAGCTGGGTTGCTGAGTGGCACCCCCCTGCGCCTGTCCTTACTCGATCGGCCCGGCCAGGCTCCTAGACCATGAGTTCGGAGGGGGTGGCTGCTCCCGCTGGTGTTCTGTGGGGTTTACTTCAGATCCGGTATGCTCCTGGTTGACTGCAGGGACGAGAGAACAGCAACCTGGCTGGTGAAGAAAGCACCGGCACTTGAGGGTTGGAAGGGACCGAGATGTGCACTAAGAGGGGGATGACATCCCTCCAGTGCATAACATGACGGTGTTCCCACCAAAGAGCGCCGACAAATCGGCGGAGTTTGCGTTGGGGCTACTAAAAGCGCAGAATGAGGGCATCCACATCTCTGCGTGGAAGGTAGTGTCCAGCTCCGTAGAGGAGAACGGGCTCAGACTATTTCTAGGCATAGATGAGGAATCGTACGTCAGCATCAAGAGTGCCGGCTTCAACCTAAATTATGGGTTCAGTTTTGTCACGGTGAGGCCGTGGCGTTAAAAGGCTGCCGACTCCTCCGCTGCCCAGGCGACACAGTCGACTTTGACCTTACCGGCGGAACAGCCACCCCTCGCACAGCCACCCCTCAGTCAGCTACCCCTCACTCAGACACCAACTCCCGCAAGCACGTCCGAGCCAGCCACCACCAGGAGTTACTATCAGGCATCGACTTCAGGCGACTTGAGCTCGATAGGAGAAGCGAGAGCGAACTACAGCTCTCCGATCTGGAAGAGCCTCAACTATGATCACGCGTCACTTGGCAGTAGCTCAGGTCAACCTGCATCATGAGGTGGCTGCTTCGGCGGTCATCTCCAGCAGGTTCGCCACGGATGACCTGGGCATTCTACTGATTCAAGAGCCATGGAACTACAGATGCCAGGTTAGGGGCCTCAACCACAACAACAACAAGGTAATTTGGGACCTCTCCTGCGAGAGGCCCAGAGCATGTGTGGTGCTTAAGAAGAACATTGATTACTTTTGCATTACAGGGTTTCTAGCACAGGACTTGGTCGCAGTACAGACGACGCTCTCATTATGTAGCAGAAGCCTAGAGGTGGTGTTTGCCGCGGCCTATTTTCCGGGGGACAGCAACTACGCCCCTCCACAAGAGGTAGAGCAGCTAGTGGAATCCTGCAGAAAGAGACGGCTCCACCTCATCATGGGGTGCGACCGCCCACAACTTTGAGTGGGGCAGCACGGATACGAACCGCAGAGGTGAGTGTCTCCTAGAGTACATTGTAAGTGGGGAACTAAGCATCCACAATGTTGGCCAAACACCGACCTTTGTAACGAGGGCTAGAGAGGAGGTACTAGACATCACGCTTAGCAACAGACTGGCTAGTCCTCTGGTCACCCAGTGGGGGGTCTCATCGGAGAAGTTAAAACAAGGCAGGCAAACAGGAACCCCAGGAAAACTGACTGGGCAAAGGACAGCGGATTTTAGAGTCCTAACTGGAATTAAGTCCAGGAGTAGGTACACTAACTGCATGACCCTGTAGACGCCTTTCACTCAAGCTTCCCGGAGACAAAACCAGGAGGGAAGGCGCAGCCCAACTGGTGGTCTCGGAAGATATCGGTGCTCAGAAAGGAAGTTCGCAAACTATTCAACAGAGCAAAGCGCACAGGGCGCTGGGCTGAGTATTCAGCAAGTTTAACTAATTACAGCAATGAAATCCGGAAGGCTAAACGCGACAGTTTCAGCAAGTTCTGTGAGGGCATCTCATCGACTCCTTCAGGCGCCAGGCTGCACAAGGCCTTGGCAAGGGACCATACAGATACCAGACTAGCAATCCAGCTAGCCAATGGCACTTACTCAGGCAACGAAGAGGAAAGGGCACTTGCCCTGCTTTCGGACCATTTACCGGATGCCACTCCCACCGGTCCGACAGACCAGGCCGTCCCCAGCGGACTGTAAGCTGGCTAGGAGTCTATTTACCCACCGATCAGTCTGCTGGGCGATGGACTCCTTCGATCGGTATAGATCCCCCGGGGTGGATGGCATCAGCCCAGTGTTGCTGAAGCAAGGCAAGGAGCTCCTACTCACAGACCTCGTGAACATCATGAGGGCTAGCCTACCGCTCGCTCACATCCCTGAGGTGTGGCAAAGGACTCGGATTATTTTTATCCCGAAGATAGGAAAGAGAGATTATTCTCTTGCTAAGTCCTTCAGGCCGATAAGCCTTACCTCATTTCTACTTAAGGCGATGGAGAAGTTTATCGACCATGAAATCAGGAACAACACCCTTAAACAGGTGCCTTTACACCCCGACCAACATGCCTACAGAGTGGGCAGGTCTACGGACACCGCACTGTACACCTTGTCTACGGTAGTACAAGATGCCTTTGAGTGTGGGGAAACAGTACTCTGTGCCTTCATCAACATCGAGGGGGCGTTTGACAACACCTCTCATATTAGTGTCGACCGGGCAAACGCAATGTGCATGCAACGATCCGCAGGTGGATAGCCAGGCTACTAAATTCAAGAATCGCGTGGTACAGCTAAAAACTACAAAAGGTTGCCCGCAGGGAGAAGTCTTATCCCCTCTCCTGTGGAGCTTAGTGGTGGACGAACTCCTACGGATGTTCACGGACAATGGCATCCGCTGCCAAGGCCATGCTGATGACATCGTGATTATCGCCAGAGGAAAGTTCGTGAGCACTCTCTGTGATATAGTGCAAAGGGGACTAAACCTGGCAAGAGGCTGGTGCGTGGACATGGGCCTCAGCATCAACCCCTCTAAAACGGTTATTGTCCCTTTCACTAGAAGAAGAACGCTTCCAGGCATGAGGAACATTTCTTTGAATGGGGTCGCCATCAACGTCGCCACCGAAGTTAAATACCTGGAACTAACACTGGATTCTAAACTTCTGTGGAAGGCACATGTTGACGCGGTCACTTCCAAAGCTACGAGGGCACTAATGGTATGCAAACTCCTGGCAAGGAAGACCTGGGGCTGTAGTCCCAAGATCCTGAGATGGATGTATACCATGATAGTTAGACCAATAGTCACCTATGGAGCAGTGGCTTTGGTCTCTAGAACCACTCTCACCACGGTGAGGCAATCCCTCACCAATCTTCAACGTCTGGCATGTGTATGCATTACGGGGGCAATGCGTACATGTCCGACGGCAGCGCTGGAGGTGATTCTCGAGCTCGAGCCGCTGCACCTCACCATAGAACAGGCTGCAAAGCGAACTCTACTAAATTTCGCAAGAGAAGGCTTTGGCAGAAGCAAAACCATATCATTAAGGAACAGAGACAAGCTAGGCTCCCAAGTTCCGTTAGCTTTACTCCCCAGAGACGACAGGCCTAAGGTGGCTAACTTTGACAGGAATTTCAAAATAGAGCTTTGCACCAAGTCGACTTGGAGCACCTCTCTCATGGAGAGGCTGATCCAATCGAGCTCATTGCAATGGTACACAGACGGCTCGAAGACTCCGGAAGACATTGGGGCTGGCGTCTACGCGCCCAGGCTACGGCTCTCGGTACCCTTGGGGGCATACCCGAGTATCCTCCAGGCCTATGCCATCGGTCTGTGTGCAGAGATTAACCTACGTAGGTATTACCGTAACGAGAAAATTTTAATATTGAGCGACAGCCAGGCGGCACTCAAGGCCCTCTCATCATTTGAGGTCAAGTCGTCCTTGGTTCTTAAGTGCATCGATAGGCTCAACAGCCTGGCGGATCACAACGAAATCCAATTAATTTAGGTATCAGGTCACATAGGAGTTGCGGGCAACGAGGAAGCGGACCGACTAGCTAGAATGGCGGCCGCCTCGTCGCCTATAGGGCCTGAGCCCTTCCTAGCGATTGGACCTAGCACAATCAAGGAAGAGCTGAGGAAAGAATGGAACAGACTAAGGAATCAACACTGGCGTAACACTAAAGGCTTACATCAAGCAAAACACCTACTGGGAGGCTACAACCTTACGAGGTTCAGGGCAATTATCAATCTATCTAAAGGAAAACTAAGAATTATAACAGGTTTTCTGACGGGTCACTGCAGACTGAGAGGCCACCTACACAAGCTAGGGATCTGGTCAAACGACCTATGTCGTTTCTGCGACGTGACTGAGGAGACTCCCGGGCACCTGGTTAGCGAATGCGAGCGGTCGCGAGAAGACGGGAGAGGTACCTGGGCCCCTACTGGCCAAGTGACGAAGCAATTCAATCGCTAATCCCTGGGGATCTGCTCAAATTGTTGGGCTCTTTAGGATTAGATGAGGTACTGTAAATGGTTGAGGGCACAATAGACCTGTTGGTCGCAGTGCATACCTCCATTAATTATCTATCTACCGCGTTGTGAGGAACTGGTTCATTTGATCCCATTTGGGAAGGTCTTTCCGTGAACTAAGAGATTGTTCCCACAATGCGACAGTATTTTCGGGGAGTTTGGATGTAACCAAATATATTAATATAGGATCCCAACTTTCAGTGGAAATTTGTTTGGATTTGCAGGCAGTTGTTCACTGTGGATTGCAATCTTTGAATTTCTTCGCTACTCTCAACTGGGATTGTTTTCAGGTTCATTAAAATCCTTATTTGATTTTCAACCAATACCCGTTTATTCTCGTAACGGGACCTTAGGGCTTCCCACGCGAGTTCAAAGTTATCATCACTTAATGGGAACTGTTTTACAATCTGGCGGGCTTTGCTTTGCGTTTTGTACCGGAGGTGGTACAATTTTTGTGCATTAGTGAGTTTTGGGTGATTTATCTAGACCGCCGAGAACATATCACGGAAGGATGGACATTGTTCATAACCCCCAGAAAAGGTTTCAGTGTCGCAAGGAGGGACCACCTTCAAGCCTAAGCCTAATTGCTCTTGAGGTAGTGACGTAGTTGGGGCAGGGGTGGGAATGCTCATTTGTTTAAGTAACTGGAGCTGATCGCCGATCTGGGCTTTTGTGTCTTCATAGATAGTAAGACACGACCTATATTTGCCACAGGCTTTGAAATCTTCGGGCAGGTCATGGTCATCCCTTTCAATTACGGTGTCATAAGAATTTTAGACTCGGTTCCCGAAATTATCAATATTCGCGTATTTTACTTTCAGTCCAGATTCTGTGTTGTTCTGTATGGGGGTGGAGCTGAATCTGGTGCAATAATCCATTAAATTATCTGTTTCAGATATAAACTTTAGAGATGAGAAAGCTTGTTTTGCTTTTTTTTGTTGTTTTTCCACTTGTGCGCGTAGGGCGCTGAGAGTCTGTGGAAGTTCCATGGTTCTTCTCTTCGTCACTCGTTTTTGGGCTTTTTTGTTTGTTGTCGCTGGGGGGGTGCGCCCAACATATGAAGGTTTAAGTTAAAATATAACGACTAACGATGACGAGATAGATTTTAAAAGAAAGGCTTTACTCAGCAATAGCCTTGGGATGGACTTGCAGACGACGGATTTTGAATTGAGAACAAGCGCTATTGGTCTTCGAGATTAACCACGGGATATAGATTTTTTGTATAGATGTATATATTTTTTTCAAATGAGGAGCAAAAATTGATTTTTGTCATTAACGGTTCCGCGTTAGAGAATGTCGCGAATAACCTTGAGTAATTTTTCTGTTACAAGCAGTTCTGAGATATTTTGGAGCGTTTTTACGTTGTACTTGAGACTTTATTTTGTTTAATAAATTTATTTAAATTTTTATTTTATTTAATAACTTAAGGACGAGCACACCTAAAAAAAAAGTTTAACATTCTAATAATAGAAATATTAACAAAAAACCAACAAAACCAACAACCACATGATCAAGTGAATTGCAGCGGAATAGCTGCGCTTGATTGTAGTTGGCTTAGCAAAGTGAAATAGTGGAAAATAAGCAACAAGAATTAACAAGACAAACTTAGCACAGTGCGAAGGCAACTGGCTGACCCAGTGGTGATCGTCGGATCGAATCCTACTGAAAGAAGTCTGATGAGGAAATATGGTGATTTCCGAAGTAGATATCACTTCTACCAGTTTTTCAAATTATTGTTGCTTTTCCACATAAAGTTTTCACTTAATACGGCCTCGAGCTCATAAAAATTGTTGAATATAATTGTTATAAGGCCATAAAAATAACAAAAACAAATAACTTCAGGACGAGCACACCTAAAAAAAAGTTAAACATTCTAATATTAGAAATATTAACAAAAAACCAACAAAACTTAAAACCACATGATCAAGAGAATTGCAGCGGAATAGCTGCGCTTGATTGTAGTTGCCTTAGCAAAGTGAAATAGTGGAAAATAAGCAACAAGAATTAACAAGACAAACTCAGCACAGTGCGTAGGCAACTGGCTGAGTCAGTGGTGATCGTCGGTTCAAAGCCTACTGAAAGAAGTCTGATGAGGAAATGTGGTGATTTCCGAAATAGCTATCACTTGTACCATTTTTTCAAATTATTGTTGCTTTTCCACATAAACTTTTCACTTAAAACGGCCTCAAGATCATAAAAATTTTTGAATATTATTTATTTATTTATTTTAATTTTTTTTGAGTAAATGAAATTCGCCTTGTACCACTATCTCCGCTTCGAAATTATAACTAGCCTTTGGGTGTAAGCACAAACAAAAAAAATTTTTAGAGCCTGACTTTGTTGATCACTGTAGCGCACTAGTATTATATGTTGTAAATATGTATGTTCCACACTGATGTTGTAATATATGTATGTATGTGTATAAATGTGTGTATGTAAAATTATACAGGGTGACCCAGAAGTAACATGCCAAACTTTAAGGGAAGGTAGGTGGGGGGGTGAGCTCCCTGTTAAACAAAAAATTTTCAGGTAAAAGTGTCACCGTTTTTGAAATATTTAAATTTTTTCGAATTTAAAAAATATCGTGAATTTTCATGTGTTTTCTTTAACTGCAACTACAAACCGGGCAATACTTAGTAAATTTTTATACCCGAGCGCACTTGTGCACAAGGGTATTATAACTTTGTTCACATAACGGTTGTTTGTAACAGGCAAAACGAATCGAGATAGATATAGACAAATGTATACATAAATGATCAGAATGAAAAGAGAAATCGATTAAGCGGTGACTGTCTGTCCGTCCGTCCGTCCGTC
>NW_016158106.1:0-48632 GCF_001687245.7 Rhagoletis zephyria | reverse complement strand
AATTCCGGTAAGTAACACAAAATAATGTCAGGAGCAGGTAATAATGTACCTTTGTACTATTTAGCATGTCATTTGACGGTAACAAGAGCAAATTCAATTTAAATCTATTAAATACATTCTAGCGTGTCTCAGTCCTTTACCCACAAAAGCGGCTATAACTTTTTTTTTCTATTCAAAACAGTAAGTGTGGCACCTTTCTGAAATCTTTATGAAATGAACAATTTTTTATGTAATGTAAAGTTATAGCTCAGTACATTTTTTTTCACCCGAGATAGTCAAAGTTGGGAAGAAAATATCAAAAAGTTAAAAATCCAGAAATAGTCCTAATTTTATGATGGTTCCTTAATATATTTTAACTACATTGCATTTGAGTATGGAGAAGCAACTATCTGGAAGTATTTTACATAAAAAATTTACTAAGTATTGCCCGGTTTGTGGTTGCAGTTAAAGAAAACACATGAAAAAGCATGATTTTATTTTTAATTCGAAAAAATGTAAATATTTCAAAAACGGTGACACTTTTACCTGAAAATTTTTTGTTTATCAGGGAGCTCACCCCCCCACCTACCTTCCTCTAAAGTTTGGCACGTTACTTCTGGGACACCCTGTATATAAGAGTATATGTGGGAATGTATGCCTACTTGAGAAGGGGTTAGTATATTCTCAAAAGAAAATTTTTCAACTAATTATTTTATTGTACTTCATATGTATGTGTTGAGCTTTCTACGTGTAGCAGAATCACATTTATTTATGTGGGAACGGGTTTATTAATATATAAAAATAAATTTAAATTTTATTAATTTGCGTGCATACATATATGGGCAACCCATGGTGGCGCACGTGACAGTCGTACGATTTCAATGTGATACAAAAAAGGAATACCATTTGTTTTCTTTAACTTTTTTGGGCCATTGTATAGCACGTAATTAACTCTATATTTAACCGAAAAATTAAATCAATCGAACTGCTTGGTCCTGAAATATAAGCATTTAAAGAGAGTGTCGTTACGTGACAAAAAATGGAAGTTGATTTTTTCTTTTCTTACAAAATCGCAAAACTCTGCGAATTGTGGATGGCTATTTTGATGAAACTTATTTTGATATGATTTGGAGCAATTCTAGTTGTTTTTAGAGTTTTTTGAATTAATGCAAATTGTTTCAATTCTCTTTTACAACCCCAAGTGTGAAACGTGACGTGACGTGGCGTCACGTGACATAAATTTCCATCGTTATATTTTTGTTAATATTGCTTTTAAATGAATTTTTAACGCAAATAAAACATGTATTTTATGTAGAATATACTTTATATTTTGACTTCAGCGCCAATTCAGGGTCAATTTATTAGAAATCTATGATTTATTATGTTTCAACCACATACGCCAAATTCGAACCAAATCGGACCATAAATACGGTTTTTCGAAATATCTCGACCTTGGCACCACCTAGGAAGACCATTTTATGCAAACATGATTCTACTTACATAGCCAGTATATATTTTAAAAAGCAGACAAATCGGCCCGTAAATACGTTAGATATAAAACTTTTATTTTTTTTGTCGTGGTGGACCTTCCGGTGGAAACACCCGTATGTATATGTATACATACACAGTAGTTATTTTTATTTTAACTTTTGCGAGGAAGAAGAAGACAAGAATAAATAACCACGAGAGGCGTGTATGTGTGTATGTGTTTATATAGATTTTATAAACTGGCTAATCGCGAACCGTTTACTTCTTGGCGGGAAATAGAGGAATTAAATATGAAGTAATGTGCATATATGTATGGAAATTTTATTTAACGGTATGAGAGCACCGTTTTGTTAAAATTTTCTTTAAAAGAAATAAATTTTACGCGATTTTCGGGATGCAATTACTTTTTATGTATGTATGTACCAGGGTTAGTAAGCAATTCAGGTTCTTACTCACGGTTTATATGAGATACTTGATTTGGGTGCTTGTATATATTCCCACGGTCCTGGCTCTTTAAAAGTGCCGAAGGACCATGAACAAGTCCGGCCAGTTATGCATCTTAAGAGGAGCGAGGGTGTTCTGTCCGGGACGGCTTTGGCGAGTTCAAGCTGTTGCGGCTGCTAGAGGACGCGACGGTGGTGGCGAACTGACGCGCGGTGTGGTTGCTTAGGTGGCGGTGGTAGCTAATTGGCGCTCTGGGTGGAAGGCCGCAGTCGAACGAAGGAGCGCCTCGTAGGATAAACTCTTGCTGCTGACGGAATGCCCGTCCGGAGAGGATTTTTCAGCGACCAAAAATATTGCACCTAAGCTAATGCCGAATTTACACTCGCGTTGCACCTTGCACAATAAAACGATTTTAAGTTTTACAACATACACTTCAATGTTTTTTTGATTGATTTGATTTTGAATTTATTTACAATAACTAGCTTCAATATACGTATGTAAATTCAAAGGTCGATTAAATAGGCGCGATCAATTGCCGGTAGAATAAACTAGTTGTAATTCGGGAACAACGTTTTAACAATGTGCAGATTACAATGATATATGCAAAAAATTATGTTTGAGTATATGTACAAAAAATGAAGAAGAAAAGGTTTGTTCGTTTTGGCTGGAACATACTGCTGATCGATGATGGCTGCCGCGTTACAAACTACTGGAAATCGCTAGAGGGGATATTCACGTAGTGCTCGATTAGCTAAAACGAATTCTGAAATAGTAAATGTGGTAGATCTACCACGTATTTTCTAAAATTTGGGTGTCTACCACATCTACCACACAAGGCTAAAAATCTTCCACATTTTTAGACAGAACATTTGTTTACAATTTTCACACAACCTAAAATTTCAATTCAATTCTAATTAGAATTATAAAAATTAATCAATCTTATTAATTAATAATTAATTAAATTAATCTTATTCAAATCTACCACATTTATTTTTCGATTCTACCACACTAAAATAAAAAGGGGTTTGCACACAGATTTAGAATAATGTTTTAAGAAATAATTATACCCGAGCGCACTTGTGCGCAAGAGTATTGTAAATTTGTTCGAATAACGGTTGTTTGTTATTTGGCGCTACTTACTTGCCTTTCTCTACGATTTTTGCGTGTGTGGGGTTCCGTTTGATTCCCAAAATGGGAAGGAAGTGATTTCTTGAAATTGCAAATTCTCATAAATAAATAATTTCCGAAATAGATTACAGCGGACAATATATAACATTTTTTTATTAATACATGCAGTTTGAAGTTAACAAGAAAACAAATGAAAGGGCTCTATTTTCATGTTGAAATGTTGTTAAATCTTTTGTTTGGGAAAAGTTGATAATTTGCGACTTATTGTAAATGGTAGAAACCACCACAAACCCACAAATCAGGTTTTAGAATATTTATTAAATGCGTTGACCCAATAGCGAAAAAAAGTACGAAGAAACTTGTATTAAGAATTTTTATATATAAATAATAAAATGTGTACGTCTAAAGTTAGAAGTAGAAGCGATTAAATTTGTTTAACGTAGATATATAGGTACATATTTAATAATTTCTTCAAATACCTTTTATTGGTACATTGGTAATACGTATTTCGAAAGCTAACAATTTTCGAAACAGGGATGTTAATAATTAACCTTTTTCATAATCACATTCTTGTCACTAAAAATATTTCGCCAATTAATATTTTTATTTATTATAAATACTTGTACAAATTTAAGTGAAACAAATTAATTATAACGCTCAATAAACTATTTTTCGTGTTAAAATTTTGAAATCTGTTTAATAAAATTCAACCTTGCGCATTTTTCAGTGGGTTTTGTGTATTTAGAATATTTATATCAATTGATTGCTACTTAATGAATGTGTGCACACATAGCAAAAGCTGCATTCATCTGAATGCTTATTCAGTGTTAAAAGTTAATGTTTCGTCATTCAACCCAAATTTAAATTGTCTTAAAAAAATATCACAAGTTTCAGTTGTCATGGCAACAGTACCTTTTTATAGAAATCACCAATATTTTGGTCATTGAGCAACCTGTATTAGTTGCAGTAGAAAACTGAAAGTTGGTATAGATATTACAAATAATAAAAGGAAAAAACTAACGGGGTGCACCGTTTTCTAGAATGAAGATTTTTTCCCATACAAAAATTGGACCGCTTTAATGTATATATATGTTTCAAATGAAAAAAAAATCATGAAAAAAATAAACGTTCCATATTTGCATTACCAAAATCGGTTCATAAATAGGGCTTTAATCGGGTCGGTTTTTAGCAAATGCTTTTTTCATCATGTAGATAGCTTATTATTTGAATTTAAAAGAAATCGGTTCACAAATACGATTTTTATAAATACCTCGACTCCAGCACGTAGCGGGTCTATTTTTCGCATGCATATTTTTCATCATGGAGGTAGCACACGGTTTACATTTGAACGAAATCGGTTCATAAATACGACTTTTATAAATAACTCGACCCCAGCGCCACCTAGCGAGTTTTCTGGTTGCCTATAATAGGACCATATATGCGAGGTATAACCTCTGAAAATTTGACTGAAATCTATGCAGTAGTTTTTAAGTTAACTCCGAACAACGAAAACGGCTATTATTTTATATATATAGAAGAAGATGAAAGGAGCAGGAACTACGGGCGTTGCGGTGTGTGGAAAGTGGTGCGATACTTTAAGCGGCCTAGTTGCGAAGTTAGAAGACTTGGTTGCCTGAAGCACACGGAATTTCAGAACTGAGTAAGAGTAGTTTCTTACAATATTATGCACACATAACCACGTCAGGACCTAGATTTACACTAATATACATACGTATGTAGAAGAAAACATTAAATCGTGTTTTTAAGGGCGGATTTTTTTTTAAATAAACTATGCGCACAAAAACATTGGGCGAATAGAAACAAAAAAATTGTTAAACCAGTTTCAAAAAACATTTATTTCTTTTAATAACGTGGTTTCCCTTATGAGGTATTCTTTTCTGTCCATATGTACATATATGTGCATATAAGATGCGAATGCAGCTAAAATTCTTTGAAAGTAATATTGAAGTAATCCTTAAAATTAGTATACGTACATACATATGTATGTATTTATGCTGATGCATTTCCATGTTGAAATTATAAGTAGGTAAGCTTTCTCGCTTTATTTTACATGCGGCTATCTTATACACATTTTTAAAGGCAAATTTTCAAAAAAGATAGGGTCAAATCTTTCATCTCGCTGTTATTACTACACCTGGTATAATTTCACCATGATGAGTTTCAATTGATGCTAATTTGTAGCAAACATAGCACTCGCACCTCATAGGGTTAATTCGTTTGTTTACAGTTTTTTGACATTATAACTAGCTACAAGAGAGTTCGAGCTAGTTGTCACTTCTACCTTATTAAATATGCCTTGCGTAAACGCCATAAGCTGCTTTAGCTCACTAAAAAATTTGTCTACAAACTCTGATTAAAAAGTTTGAAACTTTGATGAGAATTTATTGAATTATTCTAAAATTTTAACAAAGTGGATTTGGATGGACATCGTTTTTCCTATAAATAACGAATAGACGTCAAAACTGGTCGAAATGTCGCACACCTATTCTTTGACCATGAGTTTACATACATGTAAACGTATGGTAATAAGGAAAAAACATACACCTGTGGTCAGCTGATTAAGTTAGGTGACATTTTGACCATTTTTGGTTATTTTTTTTTTGCTTAATCAATGCTTATCTTTTTTTTTTTAATTTCTAGTACATTACATAACCACCACCACATGAATCCAAATTTCCAACTTCGTACAAAAATTCAAAAAACTATTAATTACATCCAAAAATGTTAAACCTTTTATTCAGAATTTTTAGCGGATCAAAGTGCAAATTGGGCTATATGGAATATAAAACTGCATACATAAAATATTTAAAAAAATTCTGAATTAAAAGTTTAACACTTTTGGATGTAATTGTTAGTTTGTTGAATTTTTGTACAAAGTTTGAAATTTGGATGCACGTGGTGGTGGTTATGTAATGTGCTAGAACTCCTTTAAAAACGATAAGCATTGATTAAGCAAAAGAAAAATTATCAAAAATGGTCAAAATGTCACTTAACTTAATCAGCTGACCACAATTGTATGTACATCTTTAGTATTTTAAAAAACGTTTCACATACATAGGCTTTTTGTGTAGTTTTTAAATAACCAAAAATGTGTGGTCGTTATCATCAGGCTTTCATATAATGAAGCTAGTTCA
The DNA here is from genome assembly GCF_001687245.7 of Rhagoletis zephyria. Lineage (NCBI taxonomy): Eukaryota > Metazoa > Arthropoda > Insecta > Diptera > Tephritidae > Rhagoletis > Rhagoletis zephyria. The sequence continues at coordinate 42,438 of NW_016158106.1, read as the reverse complement.
TAAACCTGTGCACGCATTATAATAAAGAGTTTTCCTCAAAAGATACCAGTCAAAAAGTATTTTAGCGAATAAATTAAGGCGTTGTCCTATTTTTGAAGGTCAGAAAGTAGTTGTGGCTCCATGGCAAAATCTTTTATTAAAAGGTAATTACACTAGCTTTCTGACCCATTTTAATTTACATAAAAATGTTGATTCTATCGAAACCGCAACGATTAATTCGAAGAGTGATCAAAAAGTACAGTGTGTCGCTTATACCTTCATTGGGGTATTCAAAGCATTTATACTTTTTACACTCAGACTTAGGACTCGAAGTATTCTAATAAAACGTTTCTGGCTTTACCAGAGTCTCCAATAACTGGCTCCATATTTTGTGTTTCTTCTTCAAGCTGAGCTCTTAATTCTGGATCTTCTGGTGGTTTGTCTTCCTTTATATCTATGGTAATATTATGTCATACGACTGTTGCAACGATAACATCTTGTACCAAAGGAATTCTGCACCTCATACCAATGGCTAGAAATGGAAATCGTCGCTTCCATACACCAAAGCAACTTTCTATAACATTTCTCGTTCTAATGTTGGATTCATTGAAAATACGTTCTGCTGGAGTTCGTCTATTTATATACGGTGTAATCAAATACTTGTCTAAAAAACATCCGCTATCTGCAAGATTAGTCCATTACCGAAAGTTCCATTGTCAAACGTATATTTTGCAGCCGAATATCATATCAAGGAATATCATGGTATCGTGAGTACATCCGGGCCACCTGGCGACTATATTTTGAAACCTTAATTTTGCAGAACACATGGCTTGAACGTTAATGGAAAAGTATCCTTTCCCTGTAGGAAAAACACGAACTAGTGAACCAAATTTCTGGTTCAGTACTAGTTCTTTTTCGCCAAAAACGAACCAGTCCGATAGTAAATAGTCCCGAACCAGCCCAAAAGCAGTGAAATGTGGTACTTTCACTAAACTATTTTATTTCAAATTTTAAAAGCAGGGAAGGTTATCATTATGAGTAAAATAATTTAAAGCAGCATTTAAGCATTATTTTATAAATTATTATTGTTTTATTTTTTCGCTCAAACGGAAATAATTATTATTTGATTTTTATTTTTGGCATTACAAATAATGATTATTTTATGATTTTTATTTTTTCGCGCAGAGATTATCATTAATTTTGAGTTTTATTTTTCCACTTAAAAATAATGATAATTTATAAAATTGAAAAGGCCATACAGACGCAACCTACTGAAATTTTGACCTGAAAAGTTTGGGTCTTATTACGCTTATAAGAGTGCGGCTACCTCTCAAAAGGATACGTCGGTAATCACGCTGGTATAGTTTTTGAGTTGCTTAATAATCATTATACTTAGTGATTCCATAAACAAAGGCCAAGATCCTGAAGGACAATTGAGAAAGGCAATGCAGTTGCAGAAAAAGAGGCATTTAAAAAAAAAGTGTCAAAATAATTATCACTTTCTCACTAAATTTATTTAAAAATGCAAGCCACCAGAGCTACCTTTTTTTAAGAAACGACAAATTAATTTTTGTTTTATGCAATCCAGCACAGCTACCTTAATACAGTCAGTCAATAAAGTTTAGGTACAACGAATTTTTTACAATACGGGCAACTATTTTTTAAATATTTTAGTTTTCGGCAATTTTTTATAAAATCCCCAAAAATCAGAGTTCCAAACCTTGTGCAAAATTTAAGAAAATTCTGCAAAATTTCATTAAAATAATTCACTTTCTATTTGCGCTCTCTAGAAAAAGTTGAGTTTACAGCTTTGTAGCCCATTCAATTTTAATATAATGAAGTGCAAGTATGAGGAAGCTAGGACTTACCAAACAACAACAAAAAATTGCTAAATATCAATGGTAAGTCCTAGCTGCCTCAAACTTGCACTTTGTTATACTAAAATTGAATGGGCTAAAAAACTGCGTACTTGACTTGGTTCTAAAGAGTGTAAATTGCAATATTTGGATGGAAATTTGCGGAGTTTTCTTTAATTTTGCATAAGGTTTGGAACTCTGATTTTTTGGGGTTTTTGGTGTAGAACTAACCATATTTTTATAAAAAATTAGGGAAAAATTAAATATTTAAACAATAGTTGCCGGTATTGTAAAAACTTCGATGTACCTAAACTTTATTGACTGCCTGTATATCTTATTTACTTAAAAAACAATATGCTTAAATTTAGACAAGTAAGACAAAGTGAACTAATATTTTTACTTTTAAGCAGAACGCACTTTTGTTTTTTAATTACTACTTAAGTTTAATACTACTACTACTAGTACTAATGTGGTTTATAAATTTTTAATAAATGCGTTTAAACATTTGTGATGGTATTGTCCTTCCTTCAACCGATCATATTTAATATAAAAGGGAAATGTTTCGACAAGCCTGATTAGAAATGTAGATCTAAGGTGACGAATTTATAACAGGTTGGGAACTATAAAAAATGGATGCAGATCGAACTAGATCTCATCTGTCGAATTAGGAACTGGTTTGGAACTATAGAAAAAGGTATGCAAAACGAACTATATCTTATCTGTCGAATTTAGAACTGGTTCGGAACTAGCGCCAAAGGGATGCAACGGGGGACAATTGACACTTCCTAGGACATCGCAATGTTAAATTCGCCAGTCGCTAGCATGCAAAAGAGAATTAACGCGTACTATTCATGGTTCCAAACGCACTAGAACCGAACCAGTTCCGCACTAGTTCGTTTCCCTACAGGGTTTCTATTTCTAAAATTTTCGTGTAGTGTATACAAAACAATTACAAGCTTGTTATTTATTGAAAAACAAGTAAGAGCAGCGCTATCTTCAGCTATGCCGAAGGCTTCATACCTTTCCTGAGTATCTGAAAATTTTACTTTAATAGATCACTGCATTTAAAAAAAATTATATATTTACAGAATACATAGATAAAGGAGATACATATATGAAAAACCATATCTAAACAATCAGAGGTATGGAAGATATACCTTATATAGCACCAATCTAAGTTATTTTCACTGCGGTGTTATCGGTATTTAAACCGGTAACACAACTCAATTGGTTTAGACTCCTACATAAAGGAGATATATCGTAATAAATGGTATCTGAACAATCAGAGGTATAAGAGATAAAGCTTATACTGCGTAGATTTTGACGATTTTCTCAGTATACTGTATTATTATTTATAGAATAGCTTACGAAATTTTTCTGTGTTAGCAGTCCAAATAAAGCAGTTTTACAGTAAAACCGCATATCTGAACAATCAGTTGTATGGAGGATATAAATAGGTTACAGTGACCTGATCTTTGTTAATTTTACTGTAAACTTTCTGTTGGTAATTAGTGTAAATATTGCGAAATTTCATGTTTCTAGCTGCATATATGGAGAAGTTATAACAAAGAATCTCGAATCTGAACAATCAGTGGTATGGAGGCTATAGGTTATAGCGACCCAAACTTTTCTCTGTAAGTATGGTTTTGATAATGGGTGGAAATATTGCAAAATGCGATGTTCCCAGCTGCATAAAAGGAGGAGTTATAACGAAAATTCTCAACTGAACAACCAGTTATATGGGAGATATTTGTGGCCCGATCTTTGTTATTTTCACTCTACGTTTTCTGTTGATAATGGGTGGAAATATTGCATAATTTCATATTCCTAGCTGCATAAATCGAGAAGTTATAACGAAAAGTCTCATATCTGAAAAATCAGTTATACATATAGCTCCCATGTTATAGTGGTCCGATTCTTCCGGTTCCGACAAATGATTAATACATTATAAAAATACACCCACGTACCAAATTTCCTTCGGATATCTCGAAAACTGAGAGACTAGATTGCATACAAACAGACGGACAGAAAGACAGACAGACAGACGGACATAGCTAAATCGACTCAGCTCGATGTTCTGATCATTAAGAATACATTTTAATGGGTCTATCTCTTCTTATTCTGGTACTTACAAACATCGGACCAAAGCTATGATACCATTTTATGCTCATGAAAGGTATAAAAACGAGTGTTATCCCGACTTACCTGGAGATATTATCGCGCTATATTATAAAACTCTTCCTGTATTCATGTAATTTCTCCATTATTTGGTTAATTTATAAATTAGGGCCGAAGGGATGCAATTGCTTTGTTACTCTCATTATAATTCGGTATACTGTTGGTTTATGTAAACTCGAAAAGTCCCCGATAGTTATATAAAAAGGTAAGCATAATAGAAGCTGCTGCATGACCGGAACCGCTTGGTTTGTGGAAATGGTTATAAATTTTACAGGAAACCGAATAGTTTGGTTGATTTTAGGGTGGTAAAAAATGAATAAGTCGTGGCACCTACCACCTTTCCAACTTGAAAGGGTAAATACTAAAGAATTTATTGACCGGCTTCTTATTGCCCTCCAACTATAGAGCTCCTCAGGGATGTCTCTTCAAAATAAGGAAAAAATCGCTAATAAAATGTCTCCGCCCCAAGGGTATATAACATTTCTTGTGGTAATGAATATTCAAGGTGGCGTTTTCGACCGAGGGGGCTGCAGCATCCGGTCCACGAACACACTCAGGATCATAACCCTCAATCAACAGAACTGTCCTTTCTCTTACCGCCTTCTCCCTCTTTTCATGAGACTTTCTTGAGGCTTTTAGGGGTCCGAGGAAAAAAAGAGACCGGTCAATAAATTCTTTAGTCTTTGCCCTTTCCTGTTGGAAAGGTGGTAAGCGCCACGTAACCTTTTTTTACCAGCCTCAAACTAACCGATACCAACGACACCATTCGTAAATGAAAGGATCGAAAAATAACTTACCTATCCGTGGCATATTTCAATTGATTTTCAATTAATGAACACAAGTACCGACAGGAATATTTTGTAAGCCCGAATCTTCGAAAGAATTCGTTGCATTCCCAATCTTCAAAATGATTTGGTCTTGGTTTCACTACTCTTTCTTTCCTCGCATTTTCATATACTTCTTGATCCTCTTCAAGAAGAAAATGTTCAATTATATCATTTAACTCCATAATAAAGCTTAAAGAACAGGTTACTTCCACAAAAGAAAAGCGCGTATGAATTATTTCCCAACTATAGGAACGTCAATTTTTTTTTGTTAATTTGCTATCCCGCCTTTATCAGGCAAACGAATGGCTGGATAACTTTATTCCTCAGTTAAGCGAATTATTCTACGAATAACTTTTAACTGACTATTGAACAACGCCATTTCGACTTATCTGCCGAGTTAGTATTTATTCGTGGCTTATCAGACTATTGAAAATCCGCCCCTAAGTCGACTTAAGAAAGAATTGAGTTATACATACATGCTATCGTATTCAGCAGCTACTACTCCATATGTATGTGAAATCCCCATCTCACCGGCTAGGCTATTTAAAGGTTAACATAAGGTTAACATTACAATCCAAATGTTTTTTCTCGAATTCAGGTTTTTCAACTTAGACGGTTATTGCTTATGACTATAGATATATGTACTTTATTTTATGTCGTCCTGTTTCCTGAAGTATGTACCGCATTAATGTTATTTGTTCCAATTCCAGTGCCAACAGCCAGGCCCTTCGAGAGGGAGGGGGCAAAGGGGTGATTTTCGGGCTTCTTAAGGGGCCCGAAATATCAGAACCGTAACTTCTTATTATTTTTTTACAATGTAATTGCTCCTTCGTTAAAGGCTTTTATTATAAATATTACAATTATATTTCCATTCGTGCTGATTGCTTCTGACTCTACAAATTAAAGGAAATTATCATATGGGACAAAAGGCGTACTGTTACCATATGTTTTGGCTCACAGTGCTTTTCAAATACCGCTGAAACTTGCTAAAATACAACTTTCGGGTAGTTTTTCTTTTTGCATCTGAAAGCTAAGTACGTATGTGGCATTTTTTAATATGTACCTAAAATATATTCACCCTGCTGTTGTTAAGGAGTTATAAATGTTTCAACAGCGGACTGTTAAACTACAATTTTTGGAAGTACTTTTAAAAGCTGCTTTATATTATTGAGAAAGTCTGCACTCCTTATATAACTCAAGAACTACGTATTTATTGAACAGGTAAATTTAATTTTTAGGTCAATATTTGCAAAAAATATTCTTACTGTTACGTTACAGAAAAAGGCTGTTGCGTTACCTGTGAGATATATGCACGGTTAGATTTTAATTAGGTTTTTCAATGGCTTGTAGTCTGTTTTATGCAAAAGTAGCATGAATTCAGTAGACTTGCCATTTGACATGCAACCAAAAGAGATTAAGAACATGATAATTATGAATACAGATTTGAAAGTTTCTGTTGCCGTGCAGCTCTAGGTCGTTTCAGAAGTAGTTTTCGAGCTCGAGCTCACAACTGCTCCAAGATATTGAGTACAAGAAAAACGGTTTTAATGGCCACTTTTACTTGCTCTAGTGTTACTTTACGATTTTTCCTTCAGAAAGCATATGCTTGGTTCGTCGACGTTAGACTCGATGACACGACAGTTTAAGTGGTCGTAACTCTTAAAGGAAAAATCGTATATCACCGTTCGAGAGTACATTTTGAAGGATAACAATAGTACTAGAAAAGTACTTGAAATAATTCTAACAGATTTTTACTACTTAATAGATAATCTTATTCTTCTTTCAGTTTCTTATTTTGCTTCTTTTGGCCTCGTTCTTTTTTGAAATAAAATAATTCCCGCGTTTTTTTACTTTACTACGTAATTTTTATTTTCTGAGCCCATTTGAGTTAGAAAGAATATAAATTTTATCTATGGGTCATTAAAACGTTGAATAGCTTACAATGTTGCTTTCAATAAGCCCTTTCTCTAACTAAATTAAAAACAATTTTACCTGAAAATTCAATTAGTAAAAAAGACTTTCGTTACAAATAGTTTTGTAGCGAAAACACATGGATAATGAAGAGTATAGGAAACTGCTTTATTGTGAAGAAGGCCGAAAATGCAGGAAGAAAGCCGGATTTTTCCATTTTTTAGCCCGGTGGATTCCACGCCGAAAAACTTTTTGATATTTTAGACATAACCTTAAAAAATTATGCCGACTTTATTTTCATTAAGAAAGTTAATCACTGATTGTTTTGTCGAATGCTTTTTTATTAACTTCAATGTAATACAAGGCAATCGAAGAGAAGCAAGTATAATCCAAAAAATGGTGGCCCTTAAATATGAGTAACCCTTAATTTCATGTTTTGCTTTTTTTATTTTCATAAATTTAAAGGTGTAAAGTGAATTTTCATGGTTTCAAAAATCTGCGAAACCTGAGAAAAAATTGTTTCTCTCGGTTTCGTTTTCGGCGATTTGGGCCATATGTTTTTAATTCTATACACTTTATATATTGGTGGCCGTGATTTTTTAGTCCCGGGCACGAGTTTTATCTCGACGGCCCTGCCTACAGCTAGTGCTGAACGATCGTTTTCGAAACTAAAATTAATAAAAACCTATTTGAGAAACTCTATCTTAGCTATTTTGTCTATTAATAATTCTATGGCTCTATCTTTAAACTTTGATGATGTTATAGATTCTTTTGCGGAACAGAAAGCTCGGAGAAAAGAATTTTATTAATAAATATATTATCAAAATTAAATTGTTATTTCTTATAAATATGTATAAACCGAAGCTCTTGAAAATAAAATTTATTAGATATTTAACTAAAATGCACACATCATTCACGGTGTTCTTGAACCAAATTCAACTCAGTCGGTCTGGAACGATGTAATTTCCAATTGGACTAATTTGAAGGGTCGTTACCAAGTCAGAATATGCGAAGTTTGAAATCATAGCAAGTGCCGATTTCACAAACTGTCACTTTTTCGATTTTACTCGGAATTTTCGCATTTAGAATATAAATAAGACTGAATATGAATAATTTTTTAAATATGTATTTACATGTTTACCTTGTGGAGGGTTTCATAGTCGCCTACTATAATAACCTCCTTTTGGTCAACTTATTCGGCTAACTTTTATCTGGTTACAAAGTCATGCAGGGCTGAACCGAAATACTTTGCGTAGTTTCTTTCACAAAGAAAAAATATTTATATTTGCATTATTTGTCATTAGGGCTATTCGCGATCCGGTGCAAATGGCCTAGCATCATTGCATTGCAAATTTGTATTGCAAATTATTTGCAATACACAAACAAAATACACGCATTTGCATTTGTCATTGCTTGGCAAATTTGCAATACCGAAAACCCATAGCATAAATATGCTATGCATTGCATTCATAAACAAAACCAAAGCTGATGCACAAAAATTGTTTTGCAAAAGCTTTACCATGACAGTTTAATAAAGTTCGCTCACAATCCATGGCATATTTCTGCAATTGCATAAATTTGTCAGCTCTTATGCACCGAATCGCGAATAGCCCTATTATGTTTCTTTATTGCAAGCGAAAACATGTACGTTTGAGAAAAACCGTTAAATAAAAAAAATGCGCATTTAGCAACAACAGTTTTCGCGAGTGCACTAACAACTCAGTTATTGTTATTAACAAAAATTAACTATAAACAGTTATTACTCTATAGGTATTCTTTTATTATTGAGTACTAATTATGGGCCGTGCTCCCCTCCAACCCTAATAAAAAATTTTAAGTATTTAAACGAATTTCCAACTTTATCACTACATACTTGTTCAGTGCTTTTGAAAAATACCAAGTATTCTTACCTCTATTCTAGTAGTGTGTAGAGTATATAATATAAGAGTATATATATAATTTTCTTTGTTATGCTGTTGTACAGAGCAATGAATGCGTAAAATAGTTTTTATGGTTTTAGTCAATATGCGTTCCTTTAAGCTCAGATGGGTTTTATGCAAAAAACTCGTCTTGTATTGATTTTATATTTTCCCCTGTTGTAAATTGCCTCGAGTGTCTTTGAAGACCGCTCTTTAATTTCGAGTTCAAAAAGTTTCATGGATCATAGACAAATTATTACGATCACAACATTTTGACAACACATACATAGATTCTTTAACGCTTTAAATTAGCGGTCATGCTCGGGTCGTATCTTAAGCAGTGTTGCCACAAATTCTTTTTATTTTTTACCAAAATCACCGGAAAAAGTTACAAAATTCAACAAAAATTACCAAACTTATTTTATGTGCATAACTGTACAAACATACATATCGAGCCCTAACCGCAAAATAACGTAAGCGAAATTTTTTAAAAATCTTTTTGATGCAGAAATATTCTTAGAGCATCTAGATGCCTTTCAACATCAAAAAGAAAATTTTGGAAAAAATGTCGCTCACGTTATTTTGGCAGTTAGGGATCGATATATCTGCACATATATATATCCGAAGATACCTAGCTTTTCAGGCAATCAGCGCTCCATTAACCAAAAATTTTTACGAAAGTAAAATGATTTGAAGTTTGAATTTGTTTGAGTTCTGTTAAAGAAAGGATAATATTTTTATAAAAAATAACCAAAATTAAATTACAAAAAAAAATAATATGATAAATCTTGTCAAAATATGGTGCGACTATAATTTTTCGACCACTGTATGTAAACAAGTGACAAGAAAATATATAAAAAATTCAACGCTTGAAGGAAAGCTTTCGACTCACACATAGACAGAGTGAAGTCCCCCGCAGAAAGCCGTAGCCTTTTGAACGAGAAAATACGTATTTATGAAGAATTCTATTCATATATACCCTGTGGGGAAACGAACTAGTGCGGAACTGGTTCGGTTCTAGTGCGTTTGGAACCATGACTAGTACGCGTTAATTCTCTTTTGCATGCTAGCGACTGGCGAATTTAACATTGCGATGTCCAAGGAAGTGTCAATTGTCCCCCGTTGCATTCCTTTGGCTCTAGTTCCGAACCAGTTCTAAATTCGACAGATAAGATCTAGTTCGTTTTGCATCCCTTTTTCTATAGTTCCGAACCAGTTCCAAATTCGACAGATAAGATCTAGTTCGTTCTGCATCCCCTTTTCTTTAGTTCCAAACCAGTTCCTAATTCGACAGATGAGATCTAGTTCGATCTGCATCCATTTTTTATATGTAGTTCCCAACCTGTTATAAATTCGTCACCTAAGATGTACATTTCTAATCAGGCTTGTCGAAACATTTCCCTTCTATATTAAATACGATCGGTTGAAGGAAGGACAATACAATCACAAATGTTTAAACGCATTTATTAAAAATTTATAAACCACATTAGTAGTAGTAGTAGTATTAAACTTAAGTAGTAAGTAAAAAACAAAAGTGCGTTCTGCTTAAAAGTAAAAATATTAGTTCACTTTATCTTACTTGTATAAATTTAAGCATATTAATTTTTAAGTAAATTCAGTTCTTTTTAAGCTTATATGTATATGAGGTACTTCGAAAGTTTTTGTCGTACTTAACTCAACAGTCAGTCAACAAAGTTTAGGTACAGTGAAGTTTTTACAATACCGGAAACTTTTTTTTAAATATTTTATTTTTCCCTAATTTTTTATAAAAATATGGTTAATATCAGAGTTCCAAGCCTTATGCAAAATTAAAGAAAACTCTGCGAATTTCCATCCATGTATTGCAATTTACACTCTTTAGAAAAAAGTTATGTACTCAGTTATTAGCCCATTCAATTTTAGTATAACAAAGTGCAAGTTTGAAGTAGCTAGGACTTACCATTTTTTTTTTTGTTGTTGTTTGGTAAGTCCTAGCTTCCTCACACTTGCACTTCATTATACTAAAATTGAATGGGCTAAAAAACTTTTTCTAGAGAGCGTAAATAGAAAGTTAATTATTTTAATGAAATTTTGCAGAATTTTCTTAAATTTTGCACAAGGTTTGGAACTCTGATTTTTGGGGATTTTGTTGTAGAATTGACCATATTTTTATAAAAAATTACCGAAAACTAAAATATTAAAACAATGGTTGCTCGTATTGTACCTAAACTTTATTGACTGACTGTGTTAAAGTAGCTGTGGTGGATTGCATAAAAAAAATTAATTTGTCTTTTCTTAAAAAAAAGGTAGCTCTGGTGGCTTGCATTTTTAAATAAATTTAGAGAGAAAGTGGTAATTATTTTGACACTTTTTTATTAAATGGCTCTTTTTCTGCAACTGCATTGCCTTTCTCAATTGTCCTTCATGATCTTGGCCTTTGTTTATGGAATCGCTAAGTATAATGATTATTAAGCAACTCAAAAACTATACCAGCGTGATTACAGACGTATCCTTTTGAGAGGTAGCCGCACCCTTATAAAAGGAATCAGACCCAAAATTTTCAGGTAAAAATTTCAGTAAAACTTTCAGTCAAAACTTTTTCTAGAGAGCGTAAATAGAAAGTGAATTATTTTAATGCAATTTTGCAGAATTTTCTTAAATTTGCACAAGGTTTGGAACTCTGATTTTTGGGGATTTTGTTTTAGAATTTACCATATTTTTATAAAAAATTACCGAAAACTAACCCAACTAAGACCCAAACTTTTCAGATAAACATTTCAGTAGGTTGCGTCTTTATGGCCTTTTAAATTTTATAAATTATTATTACTTTTAAGTGGAAAAATAAACTGAAAATTAATCATAATCTCATCACAATATAATCACAAAATAATCATTATTTGTAATCCCAAAAATAAAAATCAAATAATAATTATTTCCGTTTGAGCGAAAAAATAAAACTCAATAATAATTCATAAAATAATGATTAAATGCTGATTTTAATTATTTTACTCATAATGATTACCTTCCCTACTTTTAAAATTTGAAATAGAATAGTTTAGTGAAAGTACCACATTTCACTGCTTTTGGACTAGTGCGGAACTAGTTACTATCGGACTGATTCGTTTTTGGCAAAAAAGAACTAGTACTGAACTAGAAATCTGGTTCACTAGTTCGTGTTTTCCCTACAGGGTATGGTTGCCGGGTACACCGGAAAATTGATGGTAATTGAAAAGCTGACGAACTGACAGGGAAAGGTAGGACCACCCAAAACCTTCCAGGTAAGGAGACGGTGGATATACTTAGCAATAGCCACTTTCAAGCAGTTTGTTAAAAAACACACCATTCTAGTAGCCAAGGAACCCTGGAACACCTTTCGCCTTGCGAAACTTTCAGGATTACCTGGTATTGATATAAAAGAAACGCTTACGGTCCACTTTCTAATGTGGAATCAGAACCAATATTGACCTATTTGACATGTAAGGCCGAATGGAAAAAATTACCAAATTGAAAAATAAATTACCAAATTACCAAACTTGACAAATAAAGAAAAAAATTACCAATTTTGGTTAAAAATTACCAAAGCGGCAACGCTGATCTTAAGACTAGCAAACATCTGTTGACTTCGGAATGTGGGGAAACCTTTCTATGTTTCACATTAGGCTAGATTGGCGCTTGTTTTGACTAGCTTGGAAATGACCTCACTATATTTACATGCGTACCTAGCCATGCGATTTTGCATTTATTTATTGGAATTTAAATGAAAATTAATTAATCAAATTTATCAACTTAACAGAATTTTATAATTTTTATCTTCCAGCTAAATTTTAGGACAAACCAGGGCCCGGAGGGAAACTCCCTCACCCTATAGTCGGGCCTGCACTTACATGTATATATGTATACAATATACTTTAATACAGGTAAATATAGGAATATAATTACACTGTGGAACAAATTCAGGTTAGCAAAAGTTACGTCGATTCTGAGTGTGAGGGGTGAAAATAGAGGCTATATTAGAAGACCCGTATCGCGGCGTTTGTTTATGTTAGTTCGAATTTTTTTTTATCGACCTTCGAACTTTGCAGTCAAATGCCGATTTTCAGCATATTGTTTATATGGTTTTATGGCTATAACTCGTCGACTAATTGCTATTTTTTCAATCTGTTAAAGCCAAATTATTGCTAGGGACCTGTGCAACAATTAAAATTTAAAAAAAAATTTATAGAGGAAATTTTTGTAGTGCTTATGAAGCAAAATGTTGGAAATTTTTTTTCCATGCTTTTTGAACATATTTTCTACAAAACTATGTCTTTTTTGCTTTCTGTTTGATCTATAATATGCTTCTCAGTTTCTTCAATAAATCTTATTTGAAAAGAAAACAATCATAATACAAAACTTGCGTTTTCCAGCTTAATATTAATTTACTTCTCATTTTTTATGTACCAATTTTTTCAGTGTTGGTTTTGAAGAAACATTGAAAAAGAAATTATAAAAAATATAATTATGAAATGTTAGTTATGAAAAGTTTTAAGTAAACAAATTAAATAAATTAAATTAATGATTTGGCCAGTTGGCTTTTTCCTCGTCTTCCTCTTCTACAAAGGTGTTCAAAGGGTGACAGGTAATAAGGTCAATGGAAATAAGGTCAATTGATTTTATTTCCACCCTGGTGCGAAATAAAGTCAATTGACATTATTACCTTTTCAAAAGCGAAATAAAGTAAACACAAATTTGAAAATAAAGTCATTGATGCTATTTCCTCATTCAAATGGAAATAGCGTCAACAATGCTCAAAGTATGTCGATTCATAGAAAAAAATGTTGTTCTTACAATAAACATTGCCCCGTAAGTGTTGTTTTTTAATAGATGAAAAAGGTTATTGCCANAAATAGCGTCAACAATGCTTAAAGTATGTCGATTCATAGAAAAAAATGTTGTTCTTACAATAAACATTGCCCCGTAAGTGTTGTTTTTTAATAGATGAAAAAGGTTATTGCCAAATACTCAGTGTTGTGATATTCATCTCCACACAATCATGAACTACCAACAGTTGCTTTTATTAAAAAAATTTAAATTACGAATATGTAAAAACACGATGCGAAAAACTAAACACCTGCGCACAGCTGGAATACGAGAAATATTTGAAGAAAGAGTGGAGAAATGATCCATAACTTGCAAAACATTTTTCGTTTCTACAAAAATAAAGCGAACACTATTAAATTGAAGAAACAGTACATGTCCAAAAACCCCGGAGGAGCACTGAAAGAATTCTGTGTTTTAAATTAGCATATTTTGAACGAATTCGGAATGTCTAAGGTGGAAAAGAAACCAACCTTTCTATAAGGAAACAATTATAGAAAAAGAATTTTCTTACACTGTATTCATGTCTCCGCCAGCAATTTGTGACGACATCATTTAAAAGCAGCTAAGGAGAACGACGACACTATTTATTAGATGGCACATTCAACGAGCCAATGTGCCAAAATGCAGGTATAAACAATTATGATTGATTATCTAATATCGGAACCGCGATCATATAAGTTAATTGATTGGTTTTCACACACTTTTGAAACACAAATTATATGCTTTTTTACTGCAGACAAGTTGTTGCCCCAAAACACAGCAGGAATCTTCCAATCAGGGCTGCCAATTATCCTTAGTTATGAGATGCCTTATTGAGGATAAAAAAGTGCCAAAATGTGCCAAATAGAAAAATAAAAATGCCAAAAAGGTGTAATTCCTTTTAATCATTAACATTTAGCAATAAAATAAAGCACGCATAGGATTTCACAAAAATGTATTGAAACGTTATTTTTTTTACAAAAGTGCCATTTTGGCACTGTGTGCCAAATTGAAAAATTAAGTGTCATTTGAAGTAAAATGGGAACAAATGGCACGGTTTGAGCCAAGTAACTTACAAATATAAAAATGCGAAATATCGAGGACTTGAATTCATTAATACCCTCTATCTGCAATTTGCACAAAAACTAATTTGAGATTTTAGAAACCATCTGGGCCTTATTACCTGTCGTTATAAAGATAGCATTAATATCACCGATGACAGTTAAAGCTTAGGTGGATTTTTATATCAGAATCTCATCTTTGTGAAAAGTGTGCAGATATAGGGTATTATTGAATATAAGCCCTCGATGTTTAAAATATATAAAAATTATATTTCAACGTATAAAAAAAATAAATCTACCTGCGTTACAGCACGGCGGTTGACGGGGAAGGGGCCGAGGGGCCGCGGCGTAGCGTGACGTGGTGTGCGCGCCGGTCGCGCGGGGTACGCGGGCCGCCGCAAAGCTAAGCAAATTTAATGTTTGAAAGAGAAATAATGTCAATTGATTCTATTTCGTTTTTAAAAAGGTAATAATGTCAATTGACTTTATTTCGCACCAGGGTGGGAAATAAAGTCAATTGACCTTATTTCCGTTGATCTTATTACCTGTCACCGTTCAAAGGCTTAACAGCATCTGGCCGTCCAAAATATCCATGTTTTTTTTTGTGCGACCTGTTGGTCGCAGTGCATACCTCTATTAATTATCTATGACTCGGGAACAACCCGCATTTATGGTCCGATTTGCCTCATACTCAGAGTGACAATATACTTCAAAATCATCATCAACATGAAGCACTTTTTAACTCTATATTGATAACAAGCAAATTGAAAAAGTGTGTAAAAAAATAAAGTGGTCGAATTTCGACAACTGGGCGATACTATAAGTAATTTTTCCCCTCTTTTTCACGAAAAACATGTGAAAAATGTCAAAATGAAAGCTAAATATTAAAATGTTCGCATTTTGTAGGTCTATGTAATTCTCTTGACTTAAACAATATTGAATTATCTTAAAATTGGAAAACGAATTTTGTCCGGATAAGTTGATCAAACGCTCCACTGTGCCCCGTATGTACAACGTTTTAGCACTCCGTAGCATATAAGAACAACTAACGCCCTTGCTCGTCAATCTATTATGTATCAATATTCTTCTGGAGCTGCGAACACCTGTCAATTAAGAGTAAAATTGCGAGAAACAGCTTGTAATTGAATTTAAATAAATGATAAGCGCAGAGTTTAAGACGCTATTTAAAAAATGCAGTGAAATATTAAAAAGGCGAAAAAGAAAAAAACATATATTTTAAATTCTTGTATCTTTCATTCGTTATAAAAGGTGCATCGCCATTAGTTATTCAAATCAATTGAAGAAACGTGTCCTTAGCGCAAGACCCTTTAATATTTCTAATCCAAAGCATGTCTAGCGTGGCAGAATTAATAACTCTCATCTCGTTTTTCTGTGTTTTATTTAATTCGACTTCAGCAAATACTTTAGGGACAAACAAGGCAGAAATAAGTGATATGAGTTCGAATGGCGGGAGTGAGATCTCAAATGGATTGCCTCTGAGATCATATGGGGATGCCACCGGTAGACGTTCTCTCGGAAATTATCATAATGTGCGGCCTCTATACGGTCTCGGTCCGCAAATGTTGCAAACATCACGGTCTAAAGTACCTTTCGAACTGGATTTGTTGGAAAATGAGGACAGCAGTCGATCCAAGCGTTTTGACGACTATGGTCATATGCGGTTCGGAAAACGAGGTGATGAGGAGCAATTCGACGATTACGGTCACATGCGTTTTGGTAGAAGTACATATTCATAAACTAAGATCATAAAAATCTTTTCTGCAAAATCTTGACGACTTTGGTTAACCAACTATGAATAAAAGAATAAGATATTGTAAGAATAAGAATAAGAGATTGTGAATATAACGTGAACATATTTATATATATATTATATATCTATGTACATATATAAACAGATACTTAGTAATAATATTCGTATGTACGTATTTACTTTCAGATGTATTTATACTTAGAGTATGCGTTTAAATCATACTTACATTATGCACATTCTTGTTGCCTCCTTTTTTCAGGAACTGCATAAAGGCTCCATTAGTTGAATCAAAAAGTTCGACAACCGTACAAGTCCAAAATTTGATCTTTTATATTAAGATGGCAGTTTTGTTTAAAATTTGTCTCTTAATCGACTGAGTTTTTCACGGACATGTGAGGTTTTTGATCTAAATTACTAAATAGTGCCACTATAGAAATATATACGAAAAACAACCAAGCAAGCGGTGTTTCCTCTTTGCATTACAGGATACCAAGAGATTCAATAAAATCTATCATTATTTTTCTATAAGAAGCCAATAGTTTTTTCCCTGCGATCGGGATTTCGGCTGTGCAATCGGAAATTTCAGAAAACATCATCGAATTTATACTCCACAAGAACCCAATATTGACTTGCAGGAAAAGGGCAGCAATTTACTCTGAAGCAAATCCGATACACTGATTTGGGTTGCCCGGTGTACTGCTTTTGGCAGTAAAGGCACTCTTTTTTATTGCAATGTACTCCCCCCTGTACTCCCAAAAAAAAATTCTGAAAATGTACTCCCTTTTTAGTTTTGTCATTCTTTTGTACTCCTTTTTCCAGCTATTAACTTTTTATCATGTAGAATAGTAACTGTCGCACAGGTTTTTTTGAAAAATAAGAAGGTCCTTTATAGATTGTACGACAAACTCAGTACATTGTTAATTTTCCACAGATTTTACTTACATTTTATTAAGCAGTTTTTTTAATTTTAACCTTTATTTGGGTTTACCAGCGGTAAACACTTTGAGAGAAAAGAGCAAGCGGCACGCAAGTCTTCATCGGTTACTTTATTACTTACCTTCTGTAACCACAGGCTAATTTCCCCATTTGAGTCCTTTATGTTCCCCCTTTTGTCCAACATAAGGCCTCGTACTCAGCAATCGAATAGACTCGGAACTGGTGACTACGAGGCCGTTCATTCGACGAACCCTATCCAGTTTTTTTCTTTTTGCTATACAAAGTCTAAGGAAAAATGCACCGAAAAAAGTCATGTACTCATCTCCAATTCTGGCAAACGCAAATAAAGATTAAAATTTTAAAACATAAAATTAAAGTAAAATATTTACAAAGTTGACAATAAAGTACTTTTTTCGCAAAATCTAAATCAATCGAAAAACCTGTGCCACAGTTATTATTTTACGCCCTGTACTTTGCTATTCATATTGTGGCGAACACTACTTAGTAAGCAAAGTTAAGTGTGATAGTAATAAAATTATAGTCTAAAAAACTAAAACCTCGCTATTATAATTTCCATTCGTAATGTTATCAGGTATGTAACTTGAGAATAGAAATCGCTGCATCTTTTAGGCGCATCAATATTACATAGTTACATCCCGAGCTAATAAACGGGAGGTAATAATAATAATAAAAAAGGTGCAAGCATCTTCGTAAGCAGGTAGGTGCAGGGCGCTCGGGTATAAAAATCTGAAAAATATTAAATTAATTAAAAAATTGCCATACATTCAAAAAGAGCCAAGAATTCTTTTGGGGAATTTAGTTATTTATTTTTAACATTTAGTGTTGCTTTGAAAAGGATACTAAGATATCTTTATTTGTTTGTACCTAATTAATAAAAATAATCTTAAATATGTGATTATACATATATTTACTTTTTGGTAATTTAAAACAATAAATTGCACAAATGATTACAAAAGTCGGAATATTTATGCTCTCACCCCCTAGGATTGTTCCATACCGAAAAAATATACCCTTATTTTTTTATTATGAACTCAAAAAATATTTAGAGGTCGCTCAAAGCGCCCAAAGTTTTCCATGTATCTTATATCAGGAAAAAAATAACTTTTCGAAGAAATGGTATAGAATGGTTAAAAATCAATATTTTTCTACCAGAAAATTCTGCTTATCTGCAGCAGATTCCCAATATTCAACCTCAAATATAGTTAAATGTGTAAACTGTAGCGAGTTGGTTAAGAAAAAAGTTATTGATGTTGATGTAAACCATTACGCTTTCAGTATAGATTGTCCGGCATATAAAAAATTATATACTCAACCAAAAAACAAATCGCGAATATAGCAACGAATACTAAATGAATTAAATTGCATTTATTTAAATATCAATAGTATCGTTGCTAACAAATATGAACTAGAGCGCCTAGTAGAAATACAGAAACCCCATTTGGTTCTTTGCTCAGAAAGTTGTTCGACAGAAGACAGGCACACACACAGGCGGTGTTTTATTTAGTATATGTACAGGATTCAATTGAATATGCAACAAGTTATAACCATTCGTTTAATAAAACAAGTAAGAAAGTCTAAGTTCGGGCGGAGTCGAACATTAAATACCCGGCGCAAGTATTAAATATATGTTTTCCACCTTTTCGCAAGCTACCGCTACATGAGTAAATTAGCGTCCTTAAATTTCGAAATATTGAAATTTCAAGCATTTCTGAAATTTACCGTTTTATGAAAAGCGGCCGTAATTTTGATCCGATTTCAACAATTTTCAANGGGGTGTATACATTTTAAGTAAATTAGCGTCCTTAAATTTCGAAATATTGAAATTTCAAGCATTTCTGAAATTTACCGTTTTATGAAAAGCGGCCGTAATTTTGATCCGATTTCAACAATTTTCAACAGTTTGCATTTGTGTGGCAAGCAAAATAACCATACCGAGTTTGGTACAAATTGCTAGAACGGTTAGCGAGATACATATATGTGATCATAAGTGGGCGGTGCCACGCCCATTTTCCAAAATTTTATCACAAAGGTATTTCTTGGTAAAGAATTGTTGCAAGCATCAATTTTGAATAAATTAGCTTTAATATTTACTGATTTATCGAAAATTTTGTATTTCTCTAAAGTATCGTTATATGGATGTGGGCGTGGTTATTGTCCGATTTTAAAAATTTTCGGCCATTTGATATGCTGTACCAAGGCCAACAAATGTGCCAAGTTTGGAAGAAATTGCTGCAGCGGTTATCAAAAGATATACACATGTAACCATAAGTGGGCGTGGCTACGCCCATTTTCCAAAAAATTATTAATGTTCTTATTTTTCGTCTAAAACTCATTGTAAATATCAATTTTGAGTGAATTATCTTCAGTAGTTACTAAAATTTCGCAGTTTTCGTATTTCTGAAAATTACCGGTTTATGGGAGGTAGGCGTGGTTATTGTCCAATTTCGCCCATTTCCAACACCATCCGTCCTACGCCCAAAAGAAGTGAACTTACCAATTTTCGTTAAGATATCTAAATTTTTACTCGAGTTATTGTGTGCACAGACGGACGGACGGACGGACAGACAGTCACCGCTTAATCGATTTCTCTTTTCATTCTGATCATTTATGTATACATTTGTCTATATCTATCTCGATTCGTTTTGCCTGTTACAAACAACCGTTATGTGAACAAAGTTATAATACCCTTGTGCACAAGTGCGCTCGGGTATAAAAATATGTGGTGTATAATATTAAAAATTAAAAATACATTTCCTAAATATCAAATAGGTCTTATATACCATTCGCCTAGTTCGAGCGATGTAGACTTTATTACATCTACGACGAAATTTTAAATAATAGCTATTTAACGCGTGATAATATAGTCTTCATCGGGGATTTCAATATAAACTTGTACAAAAGCACCACTTATAGCAAACCGTTAGTTGGCCTATTTCGGTATTTGGCTATGGACCAAAAAGTCATATATTTAATACTCCTATATTGGCAGTAAGACCTAGTACCGTCCGAAAACACTACAGTACAGATATATCAATAAACACGTTCGAAAGAAAAGGAACACATACGTTTATAAATAAACATGTACACAACACACACCCAAAAACGGCACTCACGTACACAATACATTGATAAAAACGGTACTAGACTGTCTCGCTTTGATTTCGAAATGCTTACACATTGAGAAGCTAGCTTACTGCCAATATAGAAGTATTACATACATATATGCAAAAAATAAATTTTTATACTCGAAAAGGGGATAACACTGAGACATTGATTGATTTGTTATTTACGAATAGTGAATTTATTTCATGTACAGGATTGGCGAAAATAGGATTACGGATCACTAAACCATTAATTTTAAAATAAAATTGGAAAAAATATTTAAAATGAGAGTTAGAAAACTTATAACCTCTTGGAAATATTACTCAAGCGATAGTCTTGTTAACCAATTACGACAATTAAACTATTGTGATTTCAAGAATATGAGTATCGAAAATAAGGTAAATTTTCTATATAATAACATGTCATGTGTAATGAGTACTATGACATACTCCAAAGAAATCAGCGTTAAATTTATGAATAAGTGGTACGATTCTGAATTAGCAAACCTCAACAAACATAAACTGAATCTTTACAACATTGCTTTACAAACAGGCGACTGGAATGATTACAATATTACCCAGCGTAGATACAAAAGGTTAATAAAGGTTAAGAAGACCTGTAATATCAGGGACAGCAAAGCTATGTGGAAACACCTAAAAAAGTGCATATCTTTGTCTAAGGAAACCAATGCCTTTAAAAGAATATTAATAAACGACCAACTTCTCACACATCAGGGTGAAATAGCGCACTCACTAAAAACTGTTTTATTGATAGTGTCATGGAAATCAGCAGAAATATTAGTGCTGGAATTGGGGACTTCGTAATCACGGGAATTATTTCCTCTACTTTTAATCTCCAAAAAATATCTACAATCGACATTCTGAATATAGTAAGCACATTCAAAAACAAATTTGATGGAAAAAAGCTCATATCTGAAGGAGTCATTAAAGACTCAATAACTTATACTGGATACTTTTATGCTCAAATTGCGAATGAAAGCTTAGAGAAAGGTGATTTTCCAAACATCTGGAAAACGTCGATTGTTGTACCAATAGAGAAAATAAAAAATAATATCAGAGCTGATGAGATTAGACCCATACATACATTACTATGTGACGAAAAAATACTAGAACCAGTGGTGAAAAACCAACTTGTACAGTACTTAGAAGATAATAAAATTATTATTCCACAGTAATCTGGTTTTCGTAAAAGGCATTCCTGCGAAAGTGCTCTGAACTTGGTTATTGCTAACTGGAAATAAGACTTGAGCAGGAATAAGCATATAATACGATCGATCAAAATTTGTTACTAAAAAAGCTGTGCAATGTAGGTATTACCGATATTGAACTAAAATGGTTTGAAAACTTTATTAAGAATCGGAATCAAAGAACAGCAATCGGATCATCAATCGGGCTGCCACAAGGATCTGTGTTAGCTCCTATTTTGTTCAATATTTATATTAATGATTG
Organism: Rhagoletis zephyria; assembly: GCF_001687245.7. Taxonomy (NCBI): domain Eukaryota; kingdom Metazoa; phylum Arthropoda; class Insecta; order Diptera; family Tephritidae; genus Rhagoletis; species Rhagoletis zephyria. The sequence continues at coordinate 20,590 of NW_016158106.1, read as the reverse complement.
CCTTAAAAACTGTGATATAAAATTATTTGCCGATGATACGCTGCTTATGCTTAGTGGGGATAATATCTCTGAAATATCCACTAAGTTGCAAGATGATTTAAACGAGGTATATATTAAATTGAACGTCGATAAAACTAAATTTATGGTTATATCAAGACGTAATTTTGGGAGCACAAAGTTGCAGAATCTAAATATAAACAATGAACCAATTGAAAGAGTTAATACATTCAAATACCTAGGAATAAAATCGATGACAAATTGAACTTTAACGAACACATTATTACACGGTGGGAAAGATAGCCAAAAATTATACTTTACCCAACAAACGTGCAAATACTTAAGTAAAAGGTACAAGGCCTTGGTAGATCCATAATTGATCCTCATTTCATTTACTGTCCCACCATATTTTTCATAATGGGAGATAGTCAGATTTATAAATTACAGAAACAACAAAACCGAGCTATGAGATTCATTCTTAGTAAACGCTATGACACCCCTATCAGAGATATGCTATCTACTCTAAACTGAAAAGCAACATTAAGTATGTCAATAATGTACATTCCATAAAAATACTCGTAATAGAAATGACTTTAATCTACCTGCTTACAAAACCGAAGCAGATAAATGTAACTTGTATTACAAAGGATTAAAATATTATAATGAATTGCCAAATGAGGTTAAATCCACCAATATGAATGAATTCAAAAAACATTTTTTAATGATTGTAGGAGCCTTCCAATTTAGTGATACATGGGCAATCTTCCGGACTACCAACCGCAATGCACATACGTACAAAGTATACTGTTTCCCCACGCCAACATGGTTATACCGTTCCCAAACGCATCCGTAAAGTAGCCGAAGCTCATCCCGAAACGCATCACTAGATCGGATTCAGTGCATCGCCGTTTGGATGCTTGCTTCGCACTTCATATGCATAAACGGCCTTTATACCATAGCATGTATTGATACGATTCGGAATTTGGCCACATTTTTCATCACTAAAATTGGTTGCTCATATTAGTAGCTTATCTATATATATAAAAATGAAATGTTTTCCGTATGACGGCGATGCCCGACCAAACGCTTGAACNTTGATACGATTCGGAATTTGGCCACATTTTTCATCACTAAAATTGGTTGCTCATATTAGTAGCTTATCTATATATATAAAAATGAAATGTTTTCCGTATGACGGCGATGCCCGACCAAACGCTTGAACCGATTCCAATTCCGTAAAAAGCACATTTTTGGACCTTCTGTGTGGAAGGTTCTTTGATTTTAAAAAAATTTGAAATTTTTTGTTGTTGTTGCCGAAAAATGAAGAAAGCTGAGACGTCACGATTTCACAATTTCATAGAGTTTTCCGTATATTGAATGTCACTAAACTACCAAACGGCTGGACCGATTTCGTTCATATGTGGAACATATCTCAGCACCTTGAAGGGTAATATTTCGACTAAAAATTTAATCGCTAGGTGGCACTGGGGTCGCGATATTCATAAAAATTGCATTTATTTGCTGATTTGGCTCATAGTTAGAAAACAATTTAGCCAATTTAAAAGAAATATTTGGACTTGAAACTTATACGATAGGTGGCCCTTTGGCCGAGCCATCCCCAAAAATTATTTTACGCTAAGAGAAGGATATATCTACTATATATTTGTGGAAGTATGTGTGTATGTGCCAGGTTGCAGCCTAAACGGACGGACAGAATCGAACAAAGTATTGCCATGACACCTGGGCCTATAATAGGGTATGAAAATTTGGATTCGACAAGGGGGCGTGGCACCTACCATAGGCGTGAAATTTTTAATCAGCCATAACTTCGAAACTATAAGTCACATGAACTTGAAATTTGGTATGCACTCATATATATGGTAGGTGCTTACAGTAGAGTATATATAAATGACTTTGTAAAAGTGGGCGTGGCACATCCCATAGGCGTGAAATTTGTTATCAATCATAACTTCGGAACCATAAGTCACATGAGCTTGAAATTTGGTATACAGTCATATATATGGTAGGTGCTTATAGTATGGTATAAATAAATGAGTTTGTAGAAGTGGGCGTGGCGCATCCAATAGGCGTGTAATATTTTATCAGCTATAAATCCGAAACTATAAGTCATATGAACTTGAAATTTGTTATTCAGTCATACATATGGTAGGTGCTTATAGTAGGTTATATATGAATGAGGTTGTAAAAGTGGGCGTGACACATCCCATAGGAATATTTTATCAGCTATAACTCCGGAACTATAAGCCACATGAACTTGAAGTTTGGTATGCAGACATAATTATGGTAGCTGCTTACGGTAAAGTATATACAAAAGGTGTTTGTAAAAGGGGGCGTGGCACATCCCATAGGCGTGGAAATTTTTATCAGCTATAATTTCACAACCATCAGTCACATGAAATTGAAATTAGGAATGCAGACATATCTGCGGTAGGTGCTTACAGTAGGCTATATATACATAAGTTTGTAAAAAGGGGCGTGGCACATCCCATAGGCGTGGACCCTTTTATCAACTATAACTTGGGAACCACAAGTCCCAAGAACTTGAAATTTGGTGGGCAGGCATATCTACGGTAGGCGCTTTAAGTAAGGCATATATAACTGAGTGGAAAATGGCGTGGAAAATTCGGAATCATATTTCACGTGAAATTGAAATTTGGTACGCAGACGTATCTTTAGTAGGTTCTTAAAGTAGGCTATATATAAGTGAGTTTTTAGAGTGCGCAACCGGCACGTCCCATGACCTGGAATGTTTTATCAGCTATAACTCCGGAGCTATAAGTCGCTTGAACTTGAGATTTCGTACGCAGCCATTTTAATGTTAGGTACTTATATTAGGGTATATATAAATGAGTTTGGAAAATAGTGCATGTCAGATCCAATAGGCATGGAATTTTTTAACAGCTATAACTTCGGAACTATAAGTCCCACGAACTTGAAATTGAGTATGCAGATATATCAATGGTAGGTGCTTATATNGAAAATGTTCATGGAAGAGGTCTCGAACTTGGTATGGAGATATATGAAAGCAATCGCATACTCATGGAGATAAATTGTGGTTATCGGAAAAGGAGGCGTGGCACTTCTCATACTCATCGAATTTTTCATACTGCATATCTCTGAATGTTTTCATGGAAGAGTACTGGAACTTGGTATGTACAAGATATATAAAACGCGGCTGGTCATGAAGAAAAGTTGGGGCTATTGGAAAAAGGGACGTGGCACCTCCAATGGTAAATTACTCGAAAATGGTATAGAGATATATGAAATCAATCCCATGCTCTTAGGGAAAATTGTAGTTATTTGAAAAGGGGACGTGGCGCCTTTCAAACACACTGAAACTATTACGTATCTTTGTATGCATGTACAGTTTTGCTAAGTTATTTAAGACGGCAAATATGCCTTCTGACAACCACCAAACCGTAATATTAGAAGACAAATGCGTCACTAAAAATCATTAACGTGAACTCTTGGTGAAAATGTTGGACCAAAGTGTTTCAATACACGGTTAAAAATTTCGGTTTTAATTTTAAACTTTTTGGATTACATATATGACCAAACTACATAAATTCAGTTTCAAATACAAACCTTATAAATTTAAAAAAAGAGGGCACATATGTATGTTGGGTTTAGAATTTAAACAGTTCGGTTTAAATTTTAAACCCAAACATTTTCATAATTAAGAATAAAAATTAAAATAAAATTTCATGCTCCCTCTGGTGGGGATTTAGCCCGGACAGCCTTAGTAGCAACCAATTGTATCAAGCAGCTTTGCACACTCAGCTACAGCCACGCATGTAAATGTGCTTTCATATGTTGAGTTTGAATCAACACCACATTTCGCTGTGTGCAAACATTTTCTATTTCAGTTTAGACTTTAAAACAAATTTTCTATATATGAAACCTAGAAACTAGAATAAAAACATTTTGGTTTGATTTTTAAACAACGAACTTTTTGGACTAAAATTTGAACCACAATATATTAACAATTGCTTAAAACTATTGACTGGTTTAAAAAGTAGACTATAAAAGATTAAAAAACGCAGTAGCCCCAGCGCGGTTTAAAAATTAAACCCAAATTTTTGTCCGTGTACAAAAAATTTATTTTGGGCGGGACGAATTTCGCCGGGTCTGCTAGTACTGTATATTTTAGGTTAGGCTATAACGAGTATATTTTAAGAATTATGTATAAACTAGGTTTAATAGGCTGTAAGAAATAAATAAAATAATAATACCCAATTGTTTATTTAACCATTTTTTCATTGCGACTATAATTTATAGGTCCGCCAAAACCCAAACAAAACCCCGAAAAATGAAATGGGGCGACCAATAAAAAATCCTGAAGAGAACCAGAGCTTTCCGATCTAAAAATATTGACTTTCTAGAATTCTATACCCTTTCTACGAAAAAATTGATTTTTCCCATATAAAAATACATGGAAAACTTTGAGCGCTCCGCGACATTGCCGAGAGCGCTAAACACAGACGTTATCAGAGCACCATTTACCGGCGTTAGCAGCGACCCAGCCATCGGCGTCAACAGAGCGCTTCAAACCAGTACTAAAGTCACGCCACTATGGCATAACGGGCTAGTAACGGAGCAAGGAGCCGCTACCCAACCACCAGAAGCGACGCTACTGGAGAATTTCTAGCGTGATCTTTTTCTTTGTTATATGTTTTATAGAAATTAAGGAAATCTAAACAATAAAGTACGATTTACCAGAGCCCCGAAACTACAAATTTATTGTAACGAACCCTGGACACGGCGAGTCGGGGCAGGAAAAACGCTTCGTTACAGTATGTGAAGGGAAATTCATACTCACAGAGAAAAATAGACGTTTTTAGAAAAGAGGCGTAGCACCTCCCATACTGACTGAAAGTTTCGTATTGCATATTCAAATATATGGGGTAAAGTACTTAAGTATGGTATGGAAATACGTATGTATGTTTGTGAATCTAATCCCATACTAATGGAGAAAAATGAGAGTTATTGGACAAGGTGGTGTGGCAACTCCCATGCAAATTTATTTTTCTATGCTGCCTCTCTATAGAGGTGTTTATTGCTAACTTGGCACCGAGATGTGTATACAAAATTAATTCCATATTCATGGCGAGCAATTTTCGTTATTCGAAAAGAGGGTGTGGTACCTCTGGTACAAATTTACTATTTTATACTGCATATATCTAGAGGTGTTCATGGTAGAGTACTGTGACTTGTACTGGGGTATATAGTAAAATCAATTCCAAACTCATGGAAGAAAATTAGGGTTATAAGAAAAAGGGGCGTGGAACTTCACGTAAAAATTGACTTTTTCTTGCCACTAATCCCTGGAAGTGTTTGTGGAAGGATACTGGAATTTGGTATGGAGTTGTGTATACAAAAGTTATCAATTGCTCATGGAAAAAATGTGAGGTTATTAAAAAATGAGGCTTGTCGCCTCACATACATACTAAAACTTTCTTAATAAATATCTCTGAGAGGATAGAAAATCTCTGAAAGTATTATGTATTTGTTTTGGAGATTTATTTTATAGGTGCCGTACTGACAAAAAACTTCATTAAATGGAAAAGGAAGAGCCGGCTTCGGCCATATAAACTAAAGCTCTCATGATGCATACATACCTCTTGAGGCATTTAGCTACAGTACTGAGAAGTGGTATTTTATCAGAGCTAGGTTACTAAATTTGAGTTGGAAATATTAGAACCGGCCATGGCACCTCTCAGAAAGTTATACGTGCAGACGAATTTTATAATTTCCTAGTTTTAAACGCCCTCAATACCTTAACACGCTTAATAAATATAGAGCTATAAAAAAATGGGCACAGAAGTAAAATATGTCATCATTAAATTATATTTAAATTATATTTCCTATTTGCGTAAAAACGTGGGGTGAAACCCGCGTGTAAAAGCTAGTACAATTTAGGGATGTTGCGAAGCTAACATCCGCGGATGCGGATGCGAATGCGGATGTAAGGTATTTTAAGAAATAATTTAGGTGAGTAAATTAGGTGAATTAGGTAAATAAAACATGGAAAGGGTAGTAATTTTTTATATTGTTTTTTTTTAGTACATGAATTTAAAAATTTGAAAATTGTATTTAATAAAAACTTTTTATTAAAAAGTAGGTAATGTTGTTGCCTTTTCGGGTTACAGGCTGCTTCTTAAAGGGACGTGAATCAAAGCTGCGCCTCAAAATAACTACTCGCTCGAGGTGACAAACTTGAAAACTTTAAACTTGACAAAATGGTAAATTCTTCTCGATTGACGCTGCACCAGTTGATAGGACTTTCAGTTATATTTATTTTTTTTGCGGTGCAATAATTACTTTTTGAGAATTACGTCGGGGCTGTAAATGTCGGATGTATACTCCTGACTTTCATCTTCACAATCTAGCATCATGGCAAGATCGTTGTTTAAACACCGCTGTTTTCCAAAGAATTCTTCATTGTTATTCCTTTGGCTCTTTCTAAATTTGGAGAACCTGTAACTTCATCAGCGTTATTCGATTTTAGTTTTTGTAATTAATTGTTCATCCTTTCTTCCGTGTTTTATCAGTGCACTTGCACAATATTCCAGGGACCGAAAATAACACGTTATTTTTTACGACTTAAGCTTGGCCAAATATTTTTTATTCTGAAATAAAAGTCCTTTCCGTATAACAAACAAACACAAAACACTTATCTAAATTCAAAAAGTTTTCTATCATATTATTAGCAATTAAAAAATCTTTCTATCATACTATTAACAATTAAAAAATTTTTCTATCATATTAATACTAAAGGAATTCATATACCTGACCCAAAGTTTGTTCTATGTTAATTAACTAAGATATTTTATTTAAATATGTTTTAATATTTGGCCAAGTTTATCTCTTAAAAAAATAACTGTTATTTTCGGCCCCTCCAATATTCACATTCGCAAAAGATCTGCATTGATTATTGCGAATGCGAATGTCAAAATTAATGCGGAAGCTCCGCGGTTGCGAATGCGAATGCGAATATTCGCAACAACCCTGGTACAAATATAATACGAACTGGTAACGACAGAGCTACATGGAAAAATATCGTATTTTTACAAACTTTAGTGGTTATGTAACACCACTAAATGGCGCTGAAATTCTTGCTTGGGTGTTATGCTTGACAGTTCGTAGTTCGGAAACAAACAAAAACAAGTAAGAAAGTCTAAGTTCGGGCGGAGCCGAACATTAAATACCCGGCGCAAGTATTAAATATATGTTTTTTCACCTTTTCGAAACCTACCGCTAGATGGTAAGCCGGGTGTATCAATTTTGAGTAAATTAGCGTCCTTCAATTTCGAAATATTGAAGTTTCAAGCATTTCTGAAATTTACCGTTATATGAAAAGCGGCCGTAATTTTTAGTCCGATTTCAATAATTTTCAACGTTTTGCTTATATGTGGCAAGCACAATAACCACACCGAGTTTGGTACAAATTGGTAGAACGGTTACCGATATACATATATGTGATCATAAGTGGGCGGTGCCACGCCCATTTTCCAAAATTTTACCATAAGCGTATTTCTTGATAAAGAATTGTTGCAAGCATTAATCTTGAATAAATTAGCTTCAATATTTTCTGATTTATCGAAAATTGTGTATTTCTCTAAATTACCGTTATATGGGATGTGGGCGTGGTTATTGTCCGATTTTAAAAATTTTCGGCCGTTTGATATGCTGTACCAAGGCCAACAACTGTGCCAAGTTTGGAAAAAATTGGTGCAGCGATTACCAAGATATACATATGTAACCATAAGTGGGCGTGGCTACGCCCGTTTTCCAAAAATTTATAATATTCTTATTTTTCGTCCAAAAATTATTGTAAATATCAATTTTGAGTGAATTATCTTCAGTAGTTACTAAAATATCGCAGTTTTCGTATTTCTGGATATTACCGTTATATGATTGCAAAATCAAGACGCCCGACAATGTTAAGAGGGAGGCTGGGACGGTGGGGGAGAAGGGGTTCAATATAAAATTTTGGAGAGTTGCAGGGAGAAAATAGTTGTCAGTACATTTAGAAAAAAATTCTCTACTTAACGGTGTGTTCTATTAAAAATTTCCAAATAAGTTTTTAAGGCAGTAAAATCGCATGATTCAATAATAAAAGGTTTGCTCAAAAAACAGTTTTCTCGCTCCCTCTTGACAAAATCGGCTCCCTTAGCAAGGCACTGTGTGTGGGTTCGTGTGTGTGTGCAAAGCTTTTGTAAGGGAGCTAAGGGAGTGTCAAAACTCTAATGTCACTAATGAGCAAACCTTTAATTATTGAATCATGGTAAAATCGTACGATTTTTTTCTCAAACTACATATTGTATTAAAGGTCTCCATCGGAGTCCAGTTTGCTTCACTGTGAAGTTTTTTTCAAATATGTAAAGTACTCATACTCTAACAAAGAGGGCATGGGAGGAAGAGAAGTGAAGAGAGGAACATAAATCAGCAGTACCATGCTCTTAAACTTTCACAAAAAATATGCTCCTTCACAAGTACTTTTTTGTGTATTTTTGGAAATTTTCGTTTAGTGCTACATAATGTTAATGTTGGAGCTGACACTTATGTTAAATAGCAAACAAGGAGAAATAATGTAGAGCGCTCCGAATATTTAGCCAACACCATATTTTTATAAAGAAAGTGGACTCATTTTATACAGAGAACCAATTTTTATTTGTACAATCCCACTAGAACTTGAAGGGAGATCTCCCTATGTGAGGAATAAAAGAGTACTCCCCTTAACCTGATTTCTGAGCAATAAGGGAGATTTGTCGGTTTTGTACTCCTTTATTACTCGTTCAGGAATCAAATAGGAGATCTCCTAAGCGAGCGACGAAATAATACTCCCTGAAGCATGATTTGGGGCCAATAAACGAGATTTGTCGGTTTTGTCCTCCTGTATTGCTCGCTTAGGAGCGTAATGAAAGATCTCCTAAGCGAGCAATTAAAGAGAGCTCCCTGAGGCATGATTTGGGAGCAATAAGCGAGATTTGTCGGTTTTGTCCTCCTGTATTGCTCGCTTAGGAGCGTAATGAAAGATCTCCTAAGCGAGCAATTAAAGAGAGCTCCCTGAGGCATGATTTGGGAGCAATAAGCGAGATTTGTCGGTTTTGTACTCCGTTATTACTCGTTTAGGAGCAAAAAGGAATATCTCCTAAGCGTGAAATCCAAGAGTATTCTTTTTGATTGATAGGAGAGCAATACGAACCTCGTTCAAAAGAAATTTTGTGTTTTCGGAAAAATGTATCATAGAAAAAAAACCCAACAGAAAATATTTCTTATAGACGCATAAGGAGGACACAATAAATTAATTTCGACAGCACACAGATTTTAATAAAAGTCCGTTGGTATGTACTTCAACTTTTGTTTAAATATATTAAGTATTGTATTACTTATAAATATACTGTTAAATACTTTTCAGATTGCGCAAATAAGTGTCAGCGTTTAAGTGTGACCCCCTATACACAGAAGCATAGGGAGCAATGGGAAGTATTCGTGTACTCCCAAGGGAGTACTCACCGAGCGAGTATTGCAGAGAAAAAAACCTGTAAAAACAGAGCATGATTAGCTTATTTTTAATAGAAGATAAAATTGTTTAAAAGGAAGTTATGTCGGGTATCCGGCATGAATTAGTGATTACGATTGCGTATTGTTTAGCCACCAGCATTTTTTATTAATAGAAAGGGCTTCTATTTTGTCTATGGGGGAGATGTATGTACCAAAACGTCTGTTAAGGACTTTTGACGTAACTGTTTTAACGTTGGCTCTTCTAAATATGTGATAAATAATCGGTATATGGTCCTTATTTTGTATAAAACCGTTCTTATCAAGATAGAGGAATGATTCCGGTGGTGTAAATCCATTTTTAATGGTTGAAAGGAAATATTCATCGCTTTCGTGGTAAGGTGCACGTATTAGTGTTATTATCATTGTAAAGACAGCGCATTATGTGTCTCCTAGTTAGATTTATTATATGACAGTCGATTCTGGGTACTTTGGCTGTGTTATACACTTTTGCATTAGTTACATATTTTGTGTAGTTACTTTTTGCTGTCCTATATAACGATGTGCATGATCTCAGAATCCTTCTTTCCAGTTTTCTTAGCCTTTCCATGTATGATGGGGACAAGTTATACCAAATAGGACACCCATATGTGAGTATAGGTCTTACTAATGACTGATACATGATTGATTTTAGTCTGTTATGCAAAAATTTCGTCGAGAACATTTTCTTATAAGCATAATATGCTCTAGTTGTTTTCTTTATTTGGTTGTTAATGTGGTGATTGTAGTACAAGAACTTATCTAAGTATATGCCGGGGTATTTGACTTTATCGGTTTGTTGAATTGTGATATTAGTAATCTCACATTTAATTTTAAACTTTTTCAAATTTTTTTTAATGTTAGTGTTGCATTTTTTGATAGGGGGGCGAAATATGATATTTTCACATTTGTTGGTGTTTAATTTGAGATGCCAGTCCGTTGTATATTATTCTACAGTACTGTATTTAAGTTGGAGATGTGTGTTTATGTTGGCAATTCTACTGTCTGAGTGATAAATAACAACATCATCTGCGAAGGCTATTATATTGTCAATTTTATGCAGTAGGTCTAGTATGAATATGTTAAAAAGGGTGGGGGCATTTACAGTTCCTTGCTGTAATCCATTTTTTATATAGTAATCTCGACTGCTTTTTATATTATTTATCCATACCAAGAATGTTCTATTACAGAGCATATTGTAAATTAATATAATCAGATGGAGAGGAAATTTGTATCCGATAAGTTTTGCTATAAGTCCTTCTATCCAAACTTGGTCAAACGCTTTTTCGATATCAAGGAAGCAAGCTCCTGTGACATTTTTTTTATTCCAGTTCCAGTTTATTTGCGAGACTAGAAAGTTGATAGCATGAATAGTCGAATGTCCATATTTAAAGCCCAATTGTTTTGGGCTGACCAGGTTGTTATTTTCGAGTATTCTATTGATGTTTATTTTTATTATCACTTCGAAGACTTTGCTAATATTTGGAAGCAAGCTGATTGGCCTAAGATTTTTAATATTATTTTTTTCTTTGCCTTTTTTTGGTATAACAATCATTTTAGCCTTTTTCCAACAAGGTGGGAAATATGCATTGTTCAACATGTTGTTAAATAGAGTACAATATTCTAAAATTATCTCTGAGGGAAGATTTTTTAGAATGATATTTGGTATTTGATCTAAGCCTGATGACAATTTACCTTTTAAATTTGCGAATACCGCTACGAGGTTGTTAGGAAGAATGAAGAAGCTTTCAGTCTGTTCTTCGTTAAGATCATTTGCTCTTTTTTCATTGCTATATGTTGTTTTCTGCGATTCGATGCTATCAAATAAAGTTTTTGTTCTTAAAAACTCATTGAAGCATGTATCAACTTTTGAGTGAACTAGATTAGTACGCACATTCTGTTTTGAAGAGTGGACTGCTTCGAAGTGGACGCCAATCACATCTACTATGTCTTTGTTGTTTTTAATAATGTAGCTGTTGGTTGCCAAATTCTTTTCAATTAAAGAGCTATCTAGTCCCGCTTCTTGCATCAGTTCGGATGAAGCAAAGGGGATAGAAAGGTGACTGATGGTCTCATCTTGATTTTTGAGAAACGATTTTTTAACAGTGGATATTTTTGATGGATCGCTAGTATTAATGTGAGAGAGTTTATGTTCTAATTGATTGTTTATATGTATTTTGATATTTTCCTGGATTAGTTTCTTGATTAGTTTTAGTTTTGTCTTTTCTTGTTGTATGTTGCTGAAAGAGCACTGTAGTTGTAGCCGGTTATATTTTTTTATATTGGTAAGAGTTTTACTTTTTTCTAGAAGTAATGTTTTTAACACTGGTATTTTGGTTAGGTTATGAGTAATGCTGTTAGTTTTTGTTTTCGGGACTCTCTTTTCTATGGCAGTTAGTATAATATTGTTTAGCTTATCCAAGTGGTGGTCGATCTCAATATTATTTAGGTTTCTATTCTCTGGTGTTCGGATAACGTTCTGGAGTTCTGACGTCAAGTCAAGTTGGTTTTTTTGTAGTCCAATGTTTCTTCTTCTGTGTTGGCCAGTAGTGTAAAAAAGTTATCGTCTCTGCGAGCTATAATTTCTATGGCGTTGTGATCGCTGTCATAGTGAAGGCATTTCAAACAGTTGACCGTGTCGTTGGATTTTAGTATATTTAATCTGTGGTCAGCAATGCAGACATCCAAAAAAGAGCTTGCTCTCATGTATGAAGGTGATACAGAGGCATACATATTGCATCTAAATTTTAACTCATTTGTGGTAAGCCAATCTTTTAACGCTCTGCCCTTAGAATTATCTTGGGCATTTCCCCAGTCCATGTGCTTACTGTTAAGGTCCCCTGCTAATATATAATAGTGATTGAGTTGCTCGAGATTTAAAGCTTCGAAAACTATGTTAAACTCTGTCTTAAATACATCGTTATTATTTCCTGCTGGGTAATATGTTGTTATTATATATAATATGTTATTCGGGGGCATATGTATTTTAACTATGCAAGTTTCAAGGCATGACAGATGATCAATTTTGCGGTTAAAGACTTTGGTGAATTTAATGTTTTCTTTGATTAGTATTGCTGTGCCACCGCCTCTCATGCCGGCCGACCTATCTTTCCTTATCAAGTTATATCCAACAAATTTTAGTTTGTGCTTCGGGTTTAATATAGTTTCATTAAGTAATAATATGTCTGGGCTTTTGTTTTTCAGAAATTCACTTAGATTTAGTCTCCTACATAAACTTATGAGAGAGTTGACGTTAAGGGAAATAATATTTAATTGGGGTTTAGTAATAGCCTGCATGGGTCCAACGCTCATACTGAGTCCATTAAACCACATATTGCATCGACTCTAGCCGACTGCAATTCTAGTTGTTTTTGAAGGTTTGTGATTTGATTGCTTAAAGATAAAATTGTATTTTTTAATTCTACTAGAAATGAATTTTGAATATTTTGATCGTTGCGAGTGTTTAATGTTCCGTGAGCTTCTCTAGTTACATTTGAATAGCTTAAGTTAGAGTTAGTGAATCTATTTGGGTTGTTAGTGTTGTTAGTCTTAGTTATAGCTAGATTTTGCTTTTTATACCCGAGCGCACTTGTGCACAAGGGTATTATAACTTTGTTCACATAACGGTTGTTTGTAACCGGCAAAACGAATCGAGATAGATATAGACAAATGTATACATAAATGATCAGAATGAAAAGAGAAATCGATTAAGCGGTGACTGTCCGTCCGTCCGTCCGCCTGTGCACACGATATTTCGAGTAAAAATTAAGATATCTTAACGAAACTTGGTGCGTGTACTTCTTTCGGGTGTGGGACGGATGGTATTGAAAATGGGCAAAATCGGACAATAACCACGCCTACCTCCCATATAACGGTAATTTTCAGAAATACGAAAACTGCGATATTTTAGTAACTACTGAAGATTATTAACACAAAATTGATATTTACAATAATTTTTAGACGAAAAATAAGAATATTATAAATTTTTGAAAAATGGGCGTAGCCACGCCCACTTATGGTTACATGTGTATATCTTGGTAACCGCTGCACCAATTTCTTCCAAACTTGGCACAGTTGTTGGCCTTGGTACAGCATACAAAACCGCCGAAACTTTTTAAAATCGGACAATAACCACGCCCACATCCCATATAACGGTAATTTAGAGAAATACAAAATCTTCGATAAATCAGTAAATATTGAAGCTAATTTATTCAAAATTGATGCTTGCAACAATTCTTTACCAAGAAATACGTTTATGGTAAAATTTTGGAAAATGGGCGTGGCACCGCCCACTTATGATCACATATATGTATATCGGTAACCGTTCTACCAATTTGTACCAAACTCGGTATGGTTATTGTACTTGCCACGTGTAAGCAAAACGTTGAAAATTATTGAAATCGGACTAAAATAACGGCCGATTCTCATATAACGGTAAATTTAAGAAATGCTTGAAACTTCAATATTTCGAAATTGAAGGACGCTAATTTACTCAAAATTGATACACCTCGGCTTACCATCTAGCGGAAGGTTTCGGAAGGGTGAAAAAACATATATTTAATACTTGCGCCGGGTATTTAATGTTCGGCTCCGCCCGAACTTAGACTTTCTTACTTGTTCAGTCTTAACTTCTGTTGTAGCTCCTTATATCGTTCGCATCCCCTGTAGGATGCGGGGTGCCCTGATTTTTTGCATAGTACACAGTATAGGTTTTTCTTTTCTGTATTATCTCCATCTGAGGAAGGGCAATCTTTGCTGTTATGTGTTCCGCTACATTTCACACACCGCGGTGGCATATTACAGTTGGCGGCGCTATGANTTATAAATTTTTGGAAAATGGGCGTAGCCACGCCCACTTATGGTTACATGTGTATATATTGGCAACCGCTGCACTGATTTCTTCCAAACTTGGCAGANATACCAAATGGCCGAAAATTTTTAAAATCGGACAATAACCACGCCCACATCCCATATAACGGTAATTTGGAGAAATACGAAATCTTCGATAAATCAGTAAATATTAAAGCCAATTTATTCAAAATTGATGCTTGCAACAATTCCTTACCAGGAAATACGTCTATGATAAAATTTTGAAAAATGGGCGTGGCACCGCCCACTTATGATCACATATATGTATCTCGGTAACCTTTCTACCAATTTGTACCAAACTCGGTATGGTTATTGTGCTTGCTACATAAAAGCAAAACTATGAAAAGTATTGAAATTGGACTAAAATTATGGCTTTTCATATAACGGTAAATTTTAGAAATGCTTGAAACGTCAATATTTCGAAATTTAAGGACGCTAATTACTCAAAATTACTAATTTACTCAAAATTGATACACCCCGGCTTACCATGTAGCGGTAGCTTTCGGAAAGGTGAAAATCATATATTTAATATTTGCGCCGGGTATTTAATGTTCGGCTCCGCCCGAACTTAGACTTTCTTACTTGTTCAGTCTTAACTTCTGTTGTAGCTCCTTATATCGTTCGCATCCCCTGTAGGATGCGGGGTGCCCTGATTTTTTGCATAGTACACAGTATAGGTTTTTCTTTTCTGTATTATCTCCATCTGAGGAAGGGCAATCTTTGCTGTTATGTGTTCCGCTACATTTCACACACCGCGGTGGCATATTACAGTTGGCGGCGCTATGATAGAAGTTTTGGCAATTTCTGCACTGTGGGATCTGAGGTCTACGAAGGTGCTCCCATTTAATGCAATGGTATAAAATACAATTGATTGCTTTCAATTCATTAATATTGCTTTCAGCGGTTACTTGGACCATGAATATTGGCAGCTGTATATTTCGCTGTATTGATTTTTTAGTGGTAAATGGGCTTACTTTAAGAATTTTGAGGTTGTCGTTTTGGTAGCTGCAAAGCACGTTGAGAATTTCTTCACAGTTGGTATTGCGGTTTAGGCCTTTCAGTAAATATGTTATTGTTTTTAGGCATTTAGGTGTATATGAATAATATTTGACGTTGGCTGTTTCAAGATAGCCGCGAACTCTTTTATAATCGTCGAGGTTTGTTAAGTATATCGCTAATTTATTTTGGTTATATTCTTTAATTTTATATTGTGTTATCTTTAGACCATTTTTAATAAGTTCGATTATTTCTTTTGATTCTACATCAAATGTATTAATAGGTGGAATGTTTTTGTTATTACTCTTGCTTTTGACATTTGTAATTACTGTCGATTCATTGTTTTGAGTTACATTAGCAGGTGCAGCTTCGGCTGCTGCTGCGCTAGTTGATGGGTTATTGTTGTTGTTTAGACCATTATTAGCTCGTGTTTGTTCGCTCTCATCATTTAATTTGTGTACATATTGTTGAAATTTTTCAAATGCTTCATTACACTCTTCTAGATCATCGTCTAGTATAGCGTAGTAATTGTTTTTGTAATTTTTTGACATTGTGTTCTCGGTCACGTTATCATTTTTCCTTTTTCTATTTAACTCATTTTTTTCAGAGTTTATAACTTTATTAAATACAAAGTTAAGCGCATTGCGCTCGCACATAATTCTTAATCACTATTTCTGCAGGTTTAAAAGCACTGCCGCTGTTGTTTTAATATTTAAGATGTATTATTTTATTTAAATTTTTACTTTTGCACAAGGCAAAAAAAAGAACAGAAATATCCGATTACGTGTTGTTCGCTCCGCATGCACGATCAAAAACTCTCGTACGATTCTCCCTAGTTCTACTGGGATACGACCCACTAGAACTTGACGGGAGATCTCCCTATATGAGAAATAAAAGAGTACTCCCCTTGACCTGGTTTCGGAGCAACAAGATAGACTTGTCGGTTTTGTACTCCTTTATTACTCGCTTAGGAGTCAAATAGGAGATCTCCTAAGCGAACAAGTAAATAATGCTCTCTGAGACAGGATTTAGGAGCATTAAACGAGATTTGTCCGTTTTTTTTCTCCTATATTGCTCGCTTAGGAGAGTAATGGGATATTTTCTAAGCGAGCAGTTAAGTTCTGTATGAACTCCCTGATTGCTCATTTAGGAGGTAAAAGGGATTACTCGCCTCCCTAGGACATCCCGTGTTAAAGGGAGTATACAAAATTACATGCTTATACACAGAAGCATAGGGAGCAATGGGAAGTAGTCGTATACTCCAAGGGAGTACTCACCGAGCAATCGTACGATGATCCCAAGTTCTACTGGGGATACTTTCATTTCCCAATACCAGGCGCACATACATACATACATTTGTTTGCACACAGTATACAGTAATCCAGATAGCCAAAACAAAAAATGTAAATATGCTTATTTGACAATTTATTTGAATGTATTGGTTGATATTTTTTCACAGTTGTCGTTTTCGTTAACCCAAATGAAATCCAATTTCAATATTTTCTTGTACTGAAAAATATTTTCAAGTCACATAAAATTAAATAACAAGAAAAAACAAAATTCCAAGCAAATCAGGCATTAAGCGTAAGTGATGCAGTTCCTACAGAAGTCAAACCGTGTTCCGAACACAACTTTGAGTGAACAATGGTGGGCTGACTTTATAAAATGGTCCCATCGATTAGGCGGTAAAACATNTTTCAGAGTTTATAACTTTATTAAATACAAAGTTAAGCGCATTGCGCTCGCACATAATTCTTAATCACTATTTCTGCAGGTTTAAAAGCACTGCTGCTGTTGTTTTAATATTTAAGATGTATTATTTTATTTAAATTTTTACTTTTGCACAAGGCAAAAAAAAGAACAGAAATATCCGATTACGTGTTGTTCGCTCCGCATGCACGATCAAAAACTCTCGTACGATTCTCCCTAGTTCTACTGGGATACGACCCACTAGAACTTGACGGGAGATCTCCCTATATGAGAAATAAAAGAGTACTCCCCTTGACCTGGTTTCGGAGCAACAAGATAGACTTGTCGGTTTTGTACTCCTTTATTACTCGCTTAGGAGTCAAATAGGAGATCTCCTAAGCGAACAAGTAAATAATGCTCTCTGAGACAGGATTTAGGAGCATTAAACGAGATTTGTCCGTTTTTTTTCTCCTATATTGCTCGCTTAGGAGAGTAATGGGATATTTTCTAAGCGAGCAGTTAAGTTCTGTATGAACTCCCTGATTGCTCATTTAGGAGGTAAAAGGGATTACTCGCCTCCCTAGGACATCCCGTGTTAAAGGGAGTATACAAAATTACATGCTTATACACAGAAGCATAGGGAGCAATGGGAAGTAGTCGTATACTCCAAGGGAGTACTCACCGAGCAATCGTACGATGATCCCAAGTTCTACTGGGGATACTTTCATTTCCCAATACCAGGCGCACATACATACATACATTTGTTTGCACACAGTATACAGTAATCCAGATAGCCAAAACAAAAAATGTAAATATGCTTATTTGACAATTTATTTGAATGTATTGGTTGATATTTTTTCACAGTTGTCGTTTTCGTTAACCCAAATGAAATCCAATTTCAATATTTTCTTGTACTGAAAAATATTTTCAAGTCACATAAAATTAAATAACAAGAAAAAACAAAATTCCAAGCAAATCAGGCATTAAGCGTAAGTGATGCAGTTCCTACAGAAGTCAAACCGTGTTCCGAACACAACTTTGAGTGAACAATGGTGGGCTGACTTTATAAAATGGTCCCATCGATTAGGCGGTAAAACATGTATTACTTAGCTTAAGGTAGAACTCTCTAATTTTCAAATGCACGTAATTTGTATGTATTTGTTCAGCCGCTTATTCACATTTGAAAGATGATAATGCATGAATTAATGCAAGTAAAGACGGTTTATGCAGACAAGCGAGCGCGTTTGTTAACCGTATAAAATGTACATACATACATATGCATACATTTATATCAAAATATTCAGGATGATGAGATGAATAGGTTCAGCCCTCTCTGTTTGTAAACACGCTAACTCGAACATAATTTAGATATTTTAACGAAAGTCGGTTTCGAAGTTGCCTTTAGTAAAATTTTGGTTAGTGTTAAACTTTGGCGAAATCTGCCAATAACCACGCCCACCTCCCACGTCGTAATTAAAAATATTTTTGTTTTATTATTTTTATTTTTTTACGAATTTTGCTGTTCAAATCTACATTTCAAATATATCAACAAACATTTGTAGGTACTTTTNTTCTAAGCGAGCAGTTAAGTTCTGTATGAACTCCCTGATTGCTCATTTAGGAGGTAAAAGGGATTACTCGCCTCCCTAGGACATCCCGTGTTAAAGGGAGTATACAAAATTACATGCTTATACACAGAAGCATAGGGAGCAATGGGAAGTAGTCGTATACTCCAAGGGAGTACTCACCGAGCAATCGTACGATGATCCCAAGTTCTACTGGGGATACTTTCATTTCCCAATACCAGGCGCACATACATACATACATTTGTTTGCACACAGTATACAGTAATCCAGATAGCCAAAACAAAAAATGTAAATATGCTTATTTGACAATTTATTTGAATGTATTGGTTGATATTTTTTCACAGTTGTCGTTTTCGTTAACCCAAATGAAATCCAATTTCAATATTTTCTTGTACTGAAAAATATTTTCAAGTCACATAAAATTAAATAACAAGAAAAAACAAAATTCCAAGCAAATCAGGCATTAAGCGTAAGTGATGCAGTTCCTACAGAAGTCAAACCGTGTTCCGAACACAACTTTGAGTGAACAATGGTGGGCTGACTTTATAAAATGGTCCCATCGATTAGGCGGTAAAACATGTATTACTTAGCTTAAGGTAGAACTCTCTAATTTTCAAATGCACGAAATTTGTATGTATTTGTTCAGCCGCTTATTCACATTTGAAAGATGATAATGCATGAATTAATGCAAGCAAAGACGGTTTATGCAGACA
Organism: Rhagoletis zephyria; assembly: GCF_001687245.7. NCBI lineage: Eukaryota > Metazoa > Arthropoda > Insecta > Diptera > Tephritidae > Rhagoletis > Rhagoletis zephyria. The sequence goes on along the minus strand of NW_016158106.1, from coordinate 1,176 downwards.
AGCGAGCGCGTTTGTTAACCGTATAAAATGTACATACATACATATGCATACATTTATATCAAAATATTCAGGATGATGAGATGAATAGGTTCAGCCCTCTCTGTTTGTAAACACGCTAACTCGAACATAATTTAGATATTTTAACGAAAGTCGGTTTCGAAGTTGCCTTTAGTAAAATTTTGGTTAGTGTTAAATTTTGGCGAAATCTGCCAATAACCACGCCCACCTCCCACGTCGTAATTAAAAATATTTTTGTTTTATTATTTTTATTTTTTTACGAATTTTGCTGTTCAAATCTACATTTCAAATATATCAACAAACATTTGTAGGTACTTTTGCATCAGTCGTTCCTATGGGTTAATGACAAAAAAATTCTATACATTTACAATATTTCATGTATTAATTTTCAAATAAGCATATTGTCAATGGCTGGTTTACTGCCATGGTGGAATAATGNAAAATTTATACATCGGCAACATATGTTCCAGGATTATCAGAGAGGATTAAGCACTCTAAAATGTTTGACAGAGAGAAATTTCACATAGCGTCCACGTATGATAATACTTTAAAACAAATATACACCAANCAATATTTCATGTATTAATTTTCAAATAAGCATATTGTCAATGGCTGGTTTACTGCCATGGTGGAATAATGACAAGGTGTTGTCAGTAGCGACGTGTTTGTTGTAATTTTGACAAGATCGGCAAGCTTATTTTCAGTGCTGCCGATCTTAATTTCTACACTACTATTCGTTGGGAAATAGTATCGAAAATGTTCCATTTTAGTAATTCGTTTTATCGCGATTTTTAAAGAACTTGGTGTTTCAGAACGATATTAATATTTAAAATTGATGGATTTGTATAATTTTTGTCCTCAAAGTGTAAAAAAAAATAAAAGATATCGTGGTTATCAATGGAAAAAACGTACACAAAAATCGTATGGAAAGGCGATTTTTTATATTAAATAACTTTTGCTGCATTGTCATAATATTGAGCCAAATGGACTACTGATACGCTTGAATAGAGTGACTGCATGGTTAAATTAGGAACTCGCTTATATTATCGATATTTATGTGTTTTAACCTATTTAAAAAATCATTTACAGTCTTATGGGAAATTGCCTTATTTACCGCCTTTACTTTTTTAAAGTTACAATATATGTCCAAGCTGTGTG